>NW_018246179.1:0-1668 GCF_001263595.1 Phalaenopsis equestris
TTTTTTTTTTGCTCTTCTTGACCCAGCATCAGAGCCTTTTCAAATGTAGTATTACTTCTGCTTATATTAGGTTTCAATCTTTGTCTCTTGACCTTAACCATTTTTCCAATTTTTTGATCTTTAATATAAATTACTCCATAAGGATAGACTCTTACCGCAATAAATGGTCCTTTCCATCTAGACTTAAGTTTTCATGGAAATAATTTCAGTATTGTTTTTTATAATAAAACTTTTTATTTGAACTCAAAATGTTTTTTTAAAATTCTCTTATCATGCCACATTTTCATTTTCTCCTTATAAATTTTAGCATTTTTATATGATTCATCCTTTGTTTCATCAAGCTAATTTAAATGCAATAAATGTTTTTGTCCAACATATTTCAAATTATAATTAAATTATTTAATAGTCCAATATGTTTTATGCTCAATTTCTACTGGTAAGTGACAAGCTTTTCCAAATATAAGCATATATGGTGACATTCCTATAAAAGTTTTATATGCAGTCTTATATGCCCATAATGCACTATCTAACATAACAGACCAATCCTTCCTGTTATGATTACAATCCTTTCTGTTAGGATTAATAGTTTTTTTTCCAATATTCTATTAATTTCCCAATTAGATACTTCAACTGGATACTAGTTTGAGGATTATATGTTGTGGTGATTTTATGCTTAATCCCATACTTTTGAGTTAATGATCTAATGGTTCTATTCTTAAAATGACTTCCCTCATCTGTAATGATTACTCTTGCTGTTCCAACTCTAGTAAAAATATTTTTCATTAAAATTTTGCAACACCTATAGCATCATAAGGAGGTAATGCAACAACTTCAACTCATTTAGAAACATAATCCACATCTATCAAAATATAAATTTTTCCAGAAGACGATATAAATGGTCTCATAAAATCTAAACCCTAAACATAAAAAATTTCAATAAAAACTAGAACTTTTTACCCCTCTCATAAATGTACGAGGTGGTAATTTAACAATAACTTGAATTTCTGTCGGATCTACTTTTATGCCATTTTCAGAATTCTTATGCCCTAACTCAATTTCTTCTACAACCATAAATTGATATTTTTCCCAATTGATAACAGAATTATTTCTTTGCTATATTTTAGAACACTTCTTAAGAGATCTAAAGATGAATTGAAAGAGGTTCCAAATATTGAGAAATCATCTTTTAGGATTTAAATTTCTTTCTCAATTAAGTGATAGAAAAATGACATCATACATCTTTGAAAAGTTGCAGGTGTGTTACATAAACTGAATGACATTCTTTTAAAAGAAAAAGTCCCATATGGACAAGTAAATGTTATATTCTCTTGACCTCGGGAGCTATGGGTATTTAGCGATATCCAAATTATCCATCCAAACAATATAAATAAAGATTCCCAGCTAGTCCATCCAACATTTGGTCTAAAAAAGGTAGAGGAAAATGATCTTTCCTAGAGGCGAGGTTTAATTTTCTATAATCAGTACATATTCACCACCCAGTAACTTGTCTTTTTGGAATTAAATCATTTCTTTCATTGATAATTGCAGTCACTCCCCCTTTCTTAGGAACATAATGAATAAGACTCACCCCCAAGAACTGTCATAAATAAGATAATCAATTCCATCATTCAAACACTTGAAAATTTCTTTCTTAACAACTTCTTTTAT
>NW_018246180.1:0-289 GCF_001263595.1 Phalaenopsis equestris
ATCTTGTTAAAAAAGAAACCTCCACTTAATCAAAGAAGGACTTGAAAGAAACAGTGAGTTTATTATAGTTGCTTGTTCTTGGATTAGCTTAGTTCATAACCTTGAACAATTCTTAGAGAGAGAACTTTTTATCATGTTTAGGTATTTAGTGCAACAAAAGTCTTACAAGACTGTAAGAATAAAGACAAAGACCACGGGTTCGACGTTAGACACTATGCGTATCTAAGACATAGGTTGTAGGAGGAAGTAATGCAAACTCCCTTTAAAGGTGCTAAGGTTGAAGAGGATT
>NW_018246181.1:0-423 GCF_001263595.1 Phalaenopsis equestris
ACTTTTACATTTTTGCTTGTATTGTAGTTGGATGGGAATTCTTTTCGTTATTTCGTTATCTGTATGCTTGTATTTTGGTATCTTCACGGTTGTCTTCACATTTTATTGTAATTTGTCACAGAGGTTGTTTTTGTAAGGTGTTGTTAAGTTTTTATTCCTGCCGTTTTTTATGACCAGTGGTTGTATTATGGTTTCATCGAGGTCGTGTTCTGGTTGTATTCGTTTAAAGCGAATGACGATCCCCAGAAATAAACGTCTTAAGGAAACCGCGGCGGTTGTATTATGGTTTCGTCGCTATTGTGTTCAGGATAAATTCATTCAAAACGTATGACGATCCCCAGAAATAAACGTCTTGAAATCGCACCAGTTGTATTATGGTTTCATCGCTGTCGTGTTCATGTTGTATTCTTTTAAAGCGTATGA
>NW_018246182.1:0-675 GCF_001263595.1 Phalaenopsis equestris
TGATTCTGAGGATGAAGAGTAGAGCTGAGAGATTCATTTTATGGTTGTAATATGATGTGAACTATGTGGTCTGAGCTTGCTACATTTACATCTGTGTGTTGTTTTGGACTATGATTTATGTTGTGTTTTGAATTTTTATGTTATGTTGTTGTTGTAACTATTGTGTTAGATAGTATTTCATTTTTAAATTTTAGGTTAGTAGCTGTTGTTTTGTGTTTAGTACTGTGATTTAGTTAGTTTAGAACTTAACTTAATTTCATATCTGTTATAAAGTAGAAAATCTTGCTAGCTTAGATCATAAACTTGAAATTCAGAAACTGCTGCACTGTATTTTCCTTTTATCATGTTAGTGTGTTGTTTGCTTTTATACCCACTGTTTAGAAGTCTATTGAGACTCTACATGTTAAACTAAAATGAAAATATAGAAAATTTAATCAAAAATTAATTTTACTAATGTCTCTAGTTTTGTACTTGTATAATTAGGATGTTAAAATTTTTGTTAACATGTTATTTTTAAATTATCATTTCTGCTGATATATATATAATGCTAAACTATTTAATCTGTTAAAAATTTAAGTTTGGGGGGATGAAAAATATTTTTCAAAACTGAAATTTTATTTGTTCTCAAATGTACTACAAATGAATTTGATTTTAAGAGAAAAATTGATTATGTAT
>NW_018246183.1:0-5199 GCF_001263595.1 Phalaenopsis equestris
CTAGCTTTTCTAGCTCCTCTCTCATCTCTCTCTCTTCTGTAGCTCTTTCTTTCTCTCACTTGTCTCTCCCTTCTTCTCCCGCTCGCTCCTCGTACTCTCTATCTCTCTATCATGAACTCTCCTAGCTTTTCTCTTTCTTTCCTCCACTTGCTCTCTCTTTTCTCTCGCTCCCTCTCCCTAACTCATTTCTCTCTCTCACTCCCTCTCTTTCTCTTCTACTCTCATTCTAACTCACCCTCCCACTCTCTAACATTTTCTTCCTCTTTCTATCCTTCTAAATTTCATTATTTTTTCTTTTAATGTCTAAATCTTTGTCCCTCTTTCCTTCTCCCCATCTCTCTTACACTTTCTTTCTCCTCTCTCTTTTGTTTTTTTTCCTTCTATCTTTTGTTCCCTCGGTCACGCCCACACTCTCCAACCATATGTGTCTCTCCCTCCCATCTTCTCTAGCTTTCACTCTCATTGTGTGTTTCTCTTTCTCTATTGCTCTTGCTCTTTCTTTTCTCTTGATCCCTCTCCCTAACTCATTTCTCTCTCTCACTCACTCTCTCTCTCTCTCCCTTCTACTCTCATTCTAACTCACCCTCCAACTCTCTCAGATTTTCTTCCTCTCTCTATCTTTCCAGATTTCACTATTTTTTTTCAATATCTAGATTTTTGTCCATCTTTCCCACTCCTCTCTCTTTTGTTTTTTCTCTTTCTATCTTTTGCTCCCTTGCTCAACCCACATGCTCTCACCCAATTTATCTCTCCCTCCCATCTTCTCTAGCTTTCACTCTCATTATGTGTGTCTCTCTCACACAATCTTTCCTTCCCTCCCCTCCTATCTCTCTAACTCTCTCGCTCCCTCTCCATCTCTCTTTACCCACTCACTCTTTCTCACATTCATGTTCACTTTCTCTTGCTCACACACTCTCTCCACTCCTGCTCCCACTTCCTCACTCACTCCCCCTTTCTCTTTCTCTCTCCCTCTCTCTTGTAGATTCTATCTCACTCTCCCGTTGCATATTTTCCTCTCTCCCTTGTCTCTTTCTCACTCCTTCTCACTATTCTCTATCTTAACCTCTCTCTCCTACTCTCTCTCTCACTTCAAATATCTCTCACAATCACTATTATGCTCTCTCTCTCCCTCTCGCTCGCTCACTATTCTCTCTTTTTGTCACTATCTCTCTCCCTCTCTCCCTCTTCATATATTTCTCTCTCTTACTTTCTTTTACTATCATACGAAATTTATCTGCTCTTCTTTCTCTCCCCTTTCTCCCACCACTGTCTTGCACTCTTACCCTTTTACTTTATCTCTTGCTCTTGCTCACTCCCCACTGGCTCTCTCACTTGCTCTTCTCCCTCACTGTCTCAATATCTCTTGCGATTTCTCTCTCTCTCCCTTCCTCTCTCTACTTTTCACTCTCTAACTCCTATCCTCTCCCCATCTCTCCCTTACTCTTTCTCCATTTCTTATTCTCTCTCTTTCTGAAATGCTCTATCTTGCTCTTTCCCCTTCTCATTCTCTCTCTATCTTTCTCGCTCTCTCTTCTTTATTTTCTATGTCTCATTTGCTTACTCTATTTTACTCTTTTTTTTCTCTCATCTTTATCTCTCTTAAATAATTCTTTCTCTATCTCTCCCTTCTCTTTCTCTCTACACCTTTCTGTCATCCTCTATCTCTGTCTTTTCCTCCTACACTCTCTCTCCTCCATCTCCTTCTCAATTTCTCTCTTCTCTAGAAATTTACTCACTTCACTCCCTCACCATCTCTCTCTCCATACCTTTTACCATCTCATCCTTTAGGTCACTTTCAATTCTTATTTCTCTCCTACTCTTTCTATCTCTTACTCTCGTCTCAATCTCTCTCTCTCACCCTTGTCTCTCTACTTCATCTCTCTCCGTTTAATTCTCTCTCCTCTCCCTCACTTTATCTCCCTTTATCCCTCTCTCCTTCTCCTACACTCTCTCCCTCTCACTCTCTCTAACTTTCTTTCTCTTTTCACATCTGTCTTTCTCCCTCCCTCCCGCTCTCTCACTGGCTTGCCCTCTACCCCTCTATCTCCCTTCCTCTCACTTTATTTCTAGGTCAATCTCATTTTTCTCTCCTTTCTCTCTAGCTCTCTCTCTCACTCTCCCCGTCTTTCCCCTCTCACTTCTTATTACTATCGCTTTCTCTTGCTCTCTCTCACTCTCGCACTTTCTTTGCCTCTCCTTGTTTCTTTCTCTAATTCCACTCTCAGTTGCTCTTGCTCTCTCTCAACTCTTTGGCACCCCTCTCTTGCAAACTCCACCTATCTCTCTCCTTTTCTATCGCTCTCAATCTCTCCGTTTTACCACAATCTTTCCCACTCTCCCAGTCTCACTCTCTTTACCTCTCTTCATCCCTCTCTTTGTCACTCTCCCCCACCCTCCCTCCCTAACTCACACTTTTTCTCTCCCACTATCTTTCATTCTATCCGACCCTAACTCACTTTTCTCTTTCAACATATTTATCATACTCTCTCTATCCCTTTCTCTTGACCCATCTCTGCCTTATCTCTCTACATATCTCTCACCTCTCCCTCTTTCTCTTGTTCTATCTCACTGTCTCACTTTTTTTGCCTCACCCTGTTTCTTTCTCTCGTTCTTCTCACAGATTCTCCCTCCTTATCTCTTTTCTCTCACTCTTTTCTTTTCCTCTCACTTCCTCTCTCAAACAACATCAATCTAGTTTTGTCTCACTCCACTCCTGTCACTCTCATTCTTACTCTCTTCCCTCTCTTACCTCACACTCTCTTATCTCTTTGTTCTCCATCCTTCACTTCCTTTATCTCTTTATCTAACTTTTTCTTCCTCTACTTTTTACCTCTCTCTTGGTATTTCCCTCTCTTATCATCTCTCTCACTCTTTGTCACTCACTATTTCCCTCACTTCCTATCTCTCTCTTTGTTGCCCTCTCTCCCACTTTGGGTCTCTTTCTCAATCTCTACCTCATTACAACCATCAAAATCTCTCTCCCTATGTCTCTTTTTCTCCCCCTCTCTATCTCCTTTCCTCTTTATCTCTCTCTATTTCCATCTCCCCTCCTTCTCTACTCTCTCTACCATCTGTCATACATTTTTTCTTATCTTTTGCTCTACCTCTCATATTCTCTCTCAAACTCTTTTGTTCTTTCTTCTCCATCTTCTTTAACTCTTTGTTGTTTTCTCTACCTTTTCTTTCTATTTCCATATTTTTTTCTCTTCCTCTATCCCTTTCTCTCACACCGGTCTCTATCTTTCTGTAGCTTCATCTCCCACTATATCTATCCCTCTCTCTCATCCTCTCCATCTCACCTTTTTCTCTCCCACCTTCTCTCTCTCTCGCCATCTTTATTTCTCTCTCACCTTATTGCTATTACTCTCTCCTTCACTCTCCTTCCCAATCTCCCTCACATTTATCCATTCTTTAAAGCTCTCTTCACTTAACCCGTTGCTCACTCTCTTTCACCTCCTCTCCCTCACTTGCTCCTGCACTCTCTCATCTCTCCCACCCCTTCTCTCTCCACTCTATATCTATATGTCTTTCTTCTATTCCATCTCTCCTTACCTTCACCTCTCGATCCCCCTTTCTCACTCCCTCTCACCCCCTCCCTCCCCCTCACTCACTCTAGCTCAGTCTCTCTTTCTCATCACTCTCCTTCTTTCTCTCTAACCCTCCGTCTTGCTTCTTCCTCTCCATACTTAACTTATTCTCTCTCTATTTCTTACTCTCTCCATCTCTACCTCTATCATGCTTGTTCTCTGTCACCTTGATCTAATTCTCTCACTCTCCTTCTCTCTCTCTCTTTCTTTATCCCTTTTTCTTGCCCTCACTCTGTCGTGTATTTTTCTCAATCCCTACCTCTCACTCTCGCTCTCTTGTGCCCTCTCCTTCTCCCTTATCTCTTCACCATTCTCTATCACTCGCTCACTCTCCCCCTCTCCTGCTCAGCACTTTCCCCTTCTCTCACTCTGCCTCTCATCCCTCTCTTTCTATTCAATCTCTTTTCTATCTTCCCCTCTCTCTCTCACTCTCTATACTCACTCCCTCCCTACTCTCTTATCTCTCTCCTGTCTTTATATATTTGCCTCTACTCTTCCTCTCTCAATTCTCTCTTCTTTCTCAATCTCTTCTCTCTCATGCTCCCTCCCACTCTCTCTCTCTCATTAATGCTCTCTCACTTTCACTCTCTCTATTCCCATCTTTCCCACGTTCTACGTTCTTTCTCTTTGACTCGTTTTCAATCTCCAGCTCCATCTCTCTTTTAGCACTATCTTTATTCTCTCCCTCTCTCATTTTTCATCTACTTTCATTCTCTTAACCTCCTTATTTTTTTCTTTATCCCTCCCTAATTACCTCTCTATCTTCTCTCTCTCCTCCACTGTCTTTTTCTCTCATTCTCTCTTTTCCTCCCTCCTTCCCTTTCTACCCCGCTTGCTCTCACCCACACACTCTCTCACTTGTTCCCACTTTTCCTCTCTCTCTTAGGTGTGCTCTCACCCACTCTCTCCTCCCTCTCAATCATCTATTTCCTAACCATTGTTAGGCTCTCCTTATCTCACTCTCTGTTACTCTCTCTCTATCTCTCTCTCCCTTGTCCTCTCTTTCTAGCCCTCTCTTCTTCTCCCTCCTTATCGCTTTGAATATCTTTCTCTCTATTATCCTCTCTTCCTAGCTTCATTCCCTACCATTCACTTTATTTCTGCCTCTCTCATCCTCCATCTCTTTTATTCTCTCTCTCTCCCTTACTTGCTCTCTTATTTCTTTCCATATCTTTGAAACTCTATCAATCTATATTCTCTCCCTTCCCCCCTCCTACACTCTCTTTAACTCTATTTCTCTCCCTATTTTCTCCCTCCCTTTCTTCCTCCCACATTCTCACTCTTCTCTCATCTTCCTCTCTTCCACACTCACACTCTCTCCCATCTCTCTCACTCTCTCTCCTCATCCATCCTCTGTCATTCCTTGTTCCACACTAAGTGCCTATCTAGCTTCCTTCCTCTCTCCTTACATTTTTCTCTTTTCTCTCCACTCTCTCTTCTCTTTTATGTATCATTTCACCTTTCTCACTCTATCTTCTCTTTATCTCTCTCACTCCCACTCTCTGTATCTCCTCCTCTCACTCACTCACTCTATCTCTTGCTCTCTTACTCTCACTATAACCCTTCCCCGTGTATCCCTCTCACTCTATCTTCATCATGGTATCTCTCTCTC
>NW_018246183.1:9448-12105 GCF_001263595.1 Phalaenopsis equestris
AGAGGGGGCAAGAAAGAGAGAGCGAGAGAGAAATAGGGAAAAAAGAGAGAGCGACGGAAGAGAGAGTGGAAGAGAGTGCGTGAGAAAGAGGGTTAAAGAGGCTTGAGAGAGAGAGGGAGTGAGTGAAAGGAGGGAAAAAGTGTGAGAGAGAAGCATATATGAAAATGAGAAATAGTGAGAGAGTGAGAGATAAGGGGGTGGGAGAGAAGAGAACGGTACAAAGATAGAGTGAAGGGTGGGAAAAAGAGAGTGGGTGATAAAACAAGGGAAAAAAGAGAGAGATAGAGGGGGTGAGAAGGATTAAAGAGAGAGATTGGGAGCAACAACAAGAGAGAGAATGAGAGAGAAGAAAAGTGAGTTAAGAAAGAGCAAGAGTGAGTGAGCGAGAGAGGCAAGGAGAGCAAGACAATGAGTGAGAGAGAGATGGACAGGGAGAGCAAGGGAGAGAAGTGAGAGAGAGAGAGCAGAAGAGAAAGTGAAAGAGTATCGAGAGGGTTAAGGAGAGAAAGGGAGGGAGTAAAAGTGAATGAAACTGAAGACAGAGAGAGCCAATATTTCTCCCTTCAATTCGATCTCTCCTTACCTTCACCTCTCTATCCCACTCTCTCACTCCCTTGTACTCTCTCCATCCCTCCCTTCCTCTCTCTTGCTCAGTCTTTTTCTCCCATCACTCTCTTTCTCCCTCTCTGACCCTCCGTCTCATTTCTTCCTCTCCATACTATTCTTAATCTCTCTAACCCTCACTCCTCCCCATCTCTCCCCTAGCTCTCTCTAAATCACTCTCCTTTTTTCTCGCTCTCTTTATCTTCCTCTTGCTTCCACTTTATCTCTTATATTCTCTCTCTCACCTCTCTCCATCCCCCACCTCCCTCTCTGTCTCCTTTGCTTGCTTGCTCACTCTATCTCTCTCACTCTTACTTCTTTCTTTCCTATTGTCTCTCTTTATCATACTCTCTTCACACTCCCTCCCTTTTTCTATCACTCCCTCCTCCATCTCACTCTTCCTCCCTCCATCTCTTTTCACCTCCCTTTCATGCTCGTTCTCTGTCACCTTACTCTAATTCTCTCACACTCTCCTTCTCTCTCTCCCTCCATCTCTCTCTCTCTCTCTCTCTCTCTCTTGCTCTCACTCTCTCCTACTCTTTTCTCAATCCCTACCTCTGTCTCTATCACTCTCCACTGCCCTTTCCTTCCCTCCCTCCTTCCCCCTTGTCTCCTCGAACATCCCTATCACTAGCTCACTCTCCCCCTCTCTCGCTTTGCCTCTCATCCCTCACTTTCTATTCAATCACTTCTCTATCTTTCCCTCTCTCTCCCACTCTTTTTACTGACTCCCTCCCTATTCTAATATCTCTCCCTTATCTCTATAAATTTACCTTCCTCACTCCCTCTCTCAATTCTCCCTCCTCTCAAAATCTTTTATCTCTCTTGCTCCCTCCCACTCTCTCTCTCTCACTATTGCTCTCTTGCTTTCACTCTCTCTATCCCAATCTTTCTCTCGTTTCTCTCGTTTGGCCCTTTTTCATTCTCTAGCTTCCTCTCTCTTTTATCACTATCTTTATTTTCTCACTTTCTCATTTCTCTCTTACTTTCTTTCTCTTAATTTCCTTAGTTGTTTCTCTATCCCTCCTTAATTACCTCTCTATCTTCTCTCTCTCCTCCACTCTCTTTTTCCCTCTCATTCTCTTTTCCTCACTCCTTCCTCTTCTACCTCGCTTGCTCTCACCCACTCACTCTCTCACTTGTTCCTATTTTCTCTCTCTCTTTCTCAAGCGTGCTCTCACCCACTCTCTCATCCTCTCTATCATCTATTTGCTAACCATTGTTTAGCTCTAACTCTCTCACTCTCCATTGCTCCCTTTTTATCTCTCTTTCTTGCCCGCTCTTTTTAGCTCTCTCTTCATCTCCCTCCTTATCTCCCTGACTATCTTTCTCTCTATTCTCCTCTCTTCCCACCTTCATGTCGTCCCTTTCACTATCTTTCTCCCTCTCCCGCCCTCCCTCTCTCTCATTCTCCCGCTCTCCCTTGCTTTCTCTCTTATTTTTCTCAATATCTCTCAAACTCTATCGATATCTATTCTCTCCCTTCCTCCCATCTGCACTCTCTCTCAACCTATTTCTCCCTCTTCGCTCCCTCTTTTTCTTCCTCCCTTAGTCTCTCTCTTTTCTCATCCTTTTCTCATCTCATCTTCCTGTCTTCCACTCTCACACTCTCTCCCATATCTCTCATTCTGTCTCCCCCCATCTTCTATCCTTCTTTAGTCCACACTCCTTATCTAGCCAGCCTCCTTCCTGTCTCCTTACATTCACTCATTTCTTTCCACACTCTCTCCTCTATTATGTATCATTTCTCCTTTGTCACTCTATCTTCTCTTTGTATCTCTCACTTCCACTCTCTCTATCTCTTTATCCTTGCACTTCCTTTCTATCTCTCTCATTCTCTCTTGCTCTATCTCTCTTTCATCCCTTAGCCATTCTTACTCCCACTCTCTTTATCTCTAACTCTTACTTACTCTTCATTCTTCTCTCTCCTTCTCTTGCTGTGTTTAAAATCCATCTCTCTCTCCATTTCTCTATATCTCTCTTTTTTGTCATTCCTTGTCACTCTCACACTCTTCTATCGCTCTGTCCTACTTACTCTTCTGTCCCTCTCCCTT
>NW_018246183.1:12156-15779 GCF_001263595.1 Phalaenopsis equestris
CTCTCTTTTCTCACTCTCTCTTTCTCTCACATGTTCTCTCTCGTCTCATTCTTCCTTTTTGTTCTTCTCTCACTTCTCTCTTTGCCTTATCTCTCTTTCCTTTCTCTCTCTCTCACTTTTTCTCTCTCTCACTTTATTTATTTCACTATTTCACTAGCTCTCTCTCTCTCTCTCAATTTCTCACTCTCTCTTCCTTAGTCACCTTTTCTCCCTCCCCCTCTCTCTCTCTTCATCCTTCCGTCCCTCCCTCCCTTCCTTGATCTGCTTTTTTCAATATTTCCTTCTCCCTCTCACTGCCTATCACTCATTTATGTCTTTCATTCTTCCACCACTCCCTCCCTCTTTCCTTCCATCTTGCGTAACCTGCTCACTCACATGTCTTCCTTCCTTCTTTACCTCCTTTCTCTCTCACTCTTCCCCTTGCTTCCTACCTCCTTTCTACTCTCCTCCATCACTTACCTCTCTCGTTATCTCCAACCTCATCCCCACACATTTCTTTTTTATCACCTCTATTGTATGTCTCTCTTCTCTCACTTCTTGCTCTATCTTCTTATTATATCCTTCTCTCCCACTTCCTCTTCCTCCCTCCTCTCTCACTCTATAAATCTTCATTCTTTCTATCTCGCTCCTCTCCCACCGTCCCTCCATCCATCACGTGCACTTTCTCTCGTCCCTCCCTTGGTTTATTGGTCTCCCCCTTTCTCACTCACTTTACTCTCACTATCACCCGGCTTGGTATCTCACTCAATATCTCTCCCTTCTATTTCCTCTCTCTTTCACACTAGTTATATGACTTTTATCTTTCTTTTGTTTCTATTTCCCTTTCTCCTCCTCCCTTTCCCACCCTACCTCCCTCTCCATCTCTTCCCTCCTTCCCACCCTACCTCCCTCCGTCTCTAGCTTACTCTCTTTTCTATTTATTCCCTTTCTTGCCCTCTGCTTCTTTCGCAGTCTATATTCCCATCTCTACTGCTTTGCTCACTCACTCTCTCTCACTTTATCTTTCTCCATCTCACGTACACTTATGCTCTCTCTCTCTTCTTGCTCTCCCCAGCTCTCTGTCACTCTCCCTCCACCCTCCCTTACTCTTTCTCTTCTCTCCCTCTTTCTCACCCTCTCGATCCTTCCCTCCCTCATGGTCTCTCTCTTATTCTATAACTTTCTCTCTATATCTCTTTAGTTCTAAGTTGCTCTCTCCCTCATCCTCCATCTATTTTTTCAATCTCTCTCTCCCTCCCTCCCTCTCCCCCTCTTTATTTCTCTCTACATCTCTCCCCTTTAATTTCTTTCTCTTCTTTCTCTCTCACTTCCACTATCTCTCCGACTCCTGTCCCTCTACTCTCTCCCTCTCCCCTTTTTCTCTATCACACTCCCTCTTTTGTCCCTCTCTCCTTAATCAATTATAATACTCTCTTATTTATATCATTCTCTCTTACACTATCTTGCTCTTAATCCTTTTCTATGTCTCTCTCTCTCCTCTCTCAGTCTTAAGCTCTATTTTTTCTAACTCTCTCCCCTCTCCCTCCCACTATACCTTTCTCACCCTATCTCACTCTTCTGCACTTTCTCTCAATATCTTTCTCTTCTCCCTCCATATCTCTCTATTTATTTCTCAATCTAATGAGTTCTTTTTTTTTCCTTACTCTATTTATTCTCCCACTCCTTCCTCTTTCTCCCTATCTCTTCCTCTCACTCTTCCTCAATCTCACACTCCCTCTCCATCCCTCCCCTCTCTCGAATTTTTTCTCCCTTTCTCTCACTCTCTACTTTTTTCTCACTCTTTCTTCTGCTTTATATCTTCTCTCACTTCTCTTTATCTCTTATGTACTCTCTTCTCTTTCACTGTTTTTGTCTTAGTCTCTTTCTCCCACTCTTCTCTATCCCACTCCTCACTCTCTATCTCCATCCCTCCCTCTCTCCCTTTCTCTCACATTAACTCTCTCCACTCTCTCAATCTTCTCTTGCTTCTCTCTCTTCTCCTCCCTTTCTCTCACTCTTTCTTATACTCAATATCTTCTCTCACTTCTCTTTATCTCTTCTGTACTCTCTTCTCTTTCACTCTTTTTTGTCTTAATCTCTTTCTCCCACTCTTCTCTATCCCACTCCTCACTCTCGATCTCCATCCCTCCCTCTCTCCCTTTCTATCACATTAACTCTCTCCACTCTCTCAATCTTCTCTTGCTTCTCTCTCTTCTCTCACTTCCTTTATTTCTCTAAGTTCTTACTCTTACTCTTCATGCTTTCTCGCCCTCTCTTTTAGTCTATTTTGCTTCTCTCACACTTTCTCTTTGACCTTTTTTCTCTCATCTCGTTATTTCTATCAATCTCTTTCTCTGTCCTTCTTTTTCTCTCTCCCACCCTCTCTCTCCCTCTGTGTCCCTCCCTTAATTTATGCTACTCTACTACCCTCTCTTTTACTCCCCCTCTCACTTTATCTCTCTCGCATTCTCCATCATTTGCAATCTCTCTCTCTCTTTCACTCCTTCACTCTCTCTCTCTCGCTCTCTCCATTCCTCTCTTGCTCTCCATCTTTTGCACTATATCTCCCTCTCTTTCACCTCAGTCTCTCTCATCTTCTCTCTATCACTCTCTTTCTCTCTCTCCTACCATCCTTTCCTTCTTTCCTCCTAATTTGATCACTTTAGTCTTTTCTCTCCCTCTCCCTCTCCCTCCCTTTTCTCCTCACTCTATCTTTATTTCTCTCTCTCTCTCCCTCTAATCGGGCCCCTTTCCCTCCTTCCCTCTCTCTACCTCTTTATCCCTTCCTCTCTCCATATATCTTATCTCTATTTTCACTTGCTCTATCAATCTCTCTTACTCTCTCTTTCTCTCTCTTTATCAGTCTTTCTTCCTCTTTCCTTTCCTTCTTTCTTACTCTCCCTTATGTCTCTCTCTTCTCCTCATCTTTCTTGGGTATCTTCCTATGTATCTTTTGCTCCCTTTTACTCTCTCTCTCTCTCTCAAGTCTCTCTCTTCCCTATCCCTCTCTAACACTCTTCTTCTCTCCACATCTCTCTTAATATCCCTCTCACTCTATCCCCTTTCTCTCCCATTCTATCTTTCTATATCTCTCCCCATTCCAACCCTCAAAAATTCCCACCCTATTTCCTATCTTTCATGCTCTCACTTTTTCTCTCTTGGTCGTCTCTCTCACTCTACTCTCACTCTCTACTTTTCTCTCTGTCATATTCTCTCTCTCATTCTCTATACCTCTCCCTCCCTTCATCTCGCTCTTTTTTTCCTTCTTACTCATGCATGCTCTCTCTCTATTCTCTTCTTCTCTCCCTCCCTTCCTTTATCTCTTCCTCCCTTTCTCTCTTCTTCTCTTCTCTCTCTTACACAATCTCTTTCTCCTTCTATCCCTCATTCACCCCTCTCTTACAATCTCCCCATTTGTCACTTTATCTTTAAATTTTCTTCTCTCTCTCACTATCGTACACTCTTTTTTGTCCCACTCTCCTTTTATTTCTCTAGTCCTCCAATCAATTTCTTTATCTCTTACCCTTTCTTGCTCTTCATACCTATCTCTTTCTGATCTATATGTCTCTCTCTTCTTCTCTCTCAACTTCTCTCTACTCTCCCCATTTCTCCCTTTCTCTCTCTTCTCTTGCTCTCTCTCTCTC
>NW_018246183.1:16035-17503 GCF_001263595.1 Phalaenopsis equestris
TCTATCTAATTCTCTCTCTGTCCCTCCCTCTCGCTTTCTCTTTTTGTATCTCTCCTCATGCCTTCTTCCCCTTATCCCTTGTATCTCTCTCCTCCCTCCTTTCTTGCTTGCTCCTTCTCCCTCTCTCTCTCTCTTTCTTTTGCTCTGACTCGCATTCTCAATCCCCTCTTCCCTCTCTCTCCCAACCTCACTCTCCCTCTCCCTAATTCTCTCCTTACATGATGTGCGTCTATGCAAGACAGGACCGTGAGGATTGATGTTCTTATTAGAAAATCAGATGTGCTATGCCAAAACTGAAAAGAATTGATTAAAATTCTTATGAGATGCAAGAAACCAAAGAATAAAACCATTCCAAGGTTGGAACAAACCAAATTATCGGTTGAACCTGGCGGTAAATTAGATGGATGGAGGGAAACCTTGACCCAATGCTCAACACAAACAAGAACGTTGGTATAAGACTGAAACCCTATGCTTGAGGAAAGAATAAGTTGAGAAAGAACTCCTTAAGCGATGGCCTGGACTTCCGTTGAAATCCTAAGGAAACTATGAGAAACAACCCAAATGCAAGTTCTTTTGCTAAGAATCTTTCTCATTTGAAGTAAGGCATATATATAGGCTAAAGCTTACAAGCAAACAAAAGAGAAGATAAAATATCTTCTAAAACAAATGAAAAAGAAAACTACATCAAGTTGGCATGCAAGCCATTATTAAACCGCAATAAAAAATACAAAATATCCAGCCATAATAATATGGCTTCTTTATCCTTGGGCTTGGAATAAGTTGACAAATATTTGTGACTCTTTCTCCTTAGATCCCCATGAATTGGCTTGAGTCCAAGCCTTCTGGACTAATCCATTAAGAGCTTCTTTCACCCTCTTTCAATGACATCTAATAATTGACCCACATGGAACTTGAATTAGATATTCACTTGAAGTCATGTCATTGCCACCCATGCTATCATTTGCTTCACTATATCTCTCTCCCTCTATCTCACCCTCACTCTCTCTCATGCCCTCCCACTATCCCTATTCTTTTTCTTCCCTCTTTCTTCCTTACTAGCTCACTTTCTATTTTTAATCTATCCATTCAACTTTCTTTCCATCTCTCTCACTCTCTTTAATATTTCTTCTCTTATTGGTTTTCTCTCTCTCCCTCACTTTCTCATTATCAATATCTCTCGCTCGCTCTCTCTTCCTCTCTTTCACAATTTCTCCTCATCTTTTTCACTCCCTCACTCTCATCCTCTCTCCCTCACTTTCTCTTGCTCTTGTTTTCACACTCTCTCTTCTCACTCTCTCAAGTTTTTCCCCCTCTCTCTTGATCTCTCTCCTCTCTCCACGCTTTATCATCCTCTCTCCTACCTTCCCTTTCTTTTTCACCCTTCTCCGCAAGCATCATTCACTCTCTCCCTTTATTTCTCTCTCTCTCCTCTCTCTCTCTCACTTTCTCTATCTTTCTCTCTCCCTCT
>NW_018246183.1:17712-18935 GCF_001263595.1 Phalaenopsis equestris
CTCTCTTTCCCTCTCCCTTTTCTTGCTTACTCTATTCTCTCTTTTATGCTTACACTCTCTTTCTTCGACTCTCTTCTTCACTCCTTCTTTTCCCCACCCAAAAACTCTCTCTCTCTCTCAATCTTTCACTCTCACTTTCCATAACCCCCTCTCTCTCTCTCAATTTTGCACTCTATGCTTCTTTCTCATCCTCTCTAATTCCCTACCTCTACATCACTCTCCCTTTCTCCCAATCTTTTTTTTCTATTTATATCTCTCTCCTTATTTCTCTTCCTCCCTCTCTCTCTTTCCCCTTGCTCATCTTCTCTCACTCTCCCTCCTTCTCTGACTTTCTCTCTTTATTTTTTTTATTTTTCTCTTTCCTCTCTCACCTTCACTCCCTCATTTCTCTCACTCTTGCTCCTCTTTCTTTCTCTCATTCTGCATCTAGCTAACTTATTCTCTCTATCTTTCCTTCTCCCTCTCACTCTTACTCCACTTTATCTCAATTTATCGCTCAATCTCTCTCACTCTATTACATCACATCTCTATTTATCTCTCCTCTCCCTCTCCAGCTTCCTATCATCAACCATTCTTCTCTCTCTTCCCCTCTCATGCTTTCTTTAACTCTCTCCTTGTTTTTTTATGTTCACTCATTCATCTCTATCTTCCCATTTCTCCCTCTACTTAACACTCTATCTCCCTCTAGTTTTTACTCAACTCTCCCAATCATTTCTCCTTGATTTTCTTAATCTTTCTTTCTTACTTACTTCATCTCTCTTTTGCTCTCTCAATTCTCTCTCTCTCTTCTCCCTCTCACTATCTCTCTCTCTTTCTTGCTCTATCCTCTCTCTCCCTATATCCCCTTTCCCTTTTCCTACTATATCTTCTTTCCTCTCTTTCACTTTCTCTCTCTCTCTTTCTCATTATCTTCATCTCTCTCTCATTATCTCTATTGCTCTCTCTCTCCCACCTCTCTCTCACACACACACCCTCTCTTGGTCGCCTCTGTTATCCTTTCCACCTGCACTCTTTCGCACTCATTGTATGACTATCTCACTTCCTCGCTTTCTCTCTCTCTCATACACATTTGCTTTGCCACTCTCCCACACTCCCTCCCTTTATTTTGACACCTCTCCCATATTCACTTTCCATAATTTTTAATTTTTACCGAGCCCTTTTTCCTATTATTCTCTTGCTCACCCTTACATTCTATCTCCCTCTCACTCTCTCTCACCCTCTTC
>NW_018246183.1:20043-22365 GCF_001263595.1 Phalaenopsis equestris
TTTTAGTATATTCTTTTCTCTCTCTTTATTTTTCTCACTCTCACCCTCTCTCTCCCTGCCTTAATTTCTATCACTCTATCTACCTTCTCTCTTTTACTCCCCCTCTCATTTTCTTGTATTCTCCATCATTTGCACTCTCTCTCTTTAAATCCATCCCTCTCTCTCTCACTTTTACCATTCCTCTCTCGCACTCCATCTTTTGTACTTTTCCTCTCTCTCTCTCTTTGACTCCATCCCTAACCTCTCCCACTCTGTGTCCATTTCTCTCTATCTCTTCTCTTTCAACCTCTCACTAGCTCTCTCTTTCTCACCGTCGCTTTCTATCTCTCCCCACTCTTTTCCTCTCTCTATCTCTCTTACTTTCTTTCCCTCTCACACTCTCTCCTCTCTCTCTATGTCTCTCTCTCTCTCCTACCCTCCTTTACTTCGTTCTTTCTAACTTCGTCACTTTAGTCCATTCTCTCCATATCACTCTCCACTCTTGTTTCCTCACTCTCTCATTATCTTTCTTTCTCTTTGTCTCTCTGTATCTTGGTCCCCTTTTCCTCCCTCGCTCTCTCTACCTCTTTATCCCTCCCTCTCTCCTTATCTCTCTTATCTCTATTCTCTCTTGCTTTATTTGTCTCTCTCTCTTTCACTCACTTTATCAATCGTTCTACCTCTATCCCTGCCTCTCCCTCTCTCTTACTCTCTTGCTTGGTATCTCGCTTGTCCTCATCACTCTTGGGTATCTCTTTATCCAGCTTTTGTACTCACTCTCTCTTTCACTCACACCCCCCTTTCTCACTCTCTTTCCCACCGTCTTATTCTCTTTTTTTATCTCTCATTCTTTGAATCTATTAGTTCGCTCCCCTTTACTCTCTCTCATATCTCTCTCTATCACTCTCTTTCTCTCTCTATCTCTCTCTTATTATTCATTTCAGTCTATATTCTTTCTGTCTTACTCTCACTTCCTTGCTCTCCCTCTCACTCTTTATCTCTCTATATCTCTTCCCATTCCAACACTCAAAAACTCCCACCCCATGTCCCTCTTTCTCTACCTCTTGATCTCCCTTCTCTCTATTTACTTCCTTCTTCGCTCATATTCTTCTCTCACACCATCATTTGTATCTCCCTCCTGCTCTTTCACTCTACCTCTCCCACCCTTTTTTCTCTCTCCTCTAATTCTCTCTCTTCCTCTCCCTCTCTTTCTCACTCTTTTTCCCTCCCTTTATCTCTCTCACTATCCATTGATCCCTCTCTCTCAGTCTCGTCTCTCTAAATCTCCTTACCTCTCTCCTCCACTCGGTTTATCCCTCATCCACAGGCTTTCCCTCTCACCCTCATATCACCGTCTTCCTAGCTCTCCCACACCTTATTGTTATATCTCTTTCTCTTTCTCCTACATTTTCTACCTATCTTTTTACCTTTCTCTCATTCTCTTTTATTTTTACTCTATTTCTTGCGCACTCTCTCTCTCTCTCTCAATTACTCTTCCTCACTATCCCTAGCTCTCTCTCATTTCTCCTACCCCTCTCTCTCGCACTCTCTACCTATCTCTCTCCCTTTCAAGCCACTCTTCACCTCGTTCTCCCTCACTCACACACACTCTCTCTCCCTCACTCACACACACTTTCTCTTCTTCCCTCAACTCTCTTGCTCACTCTCTTTCAGTCCTCAACACTTATTCTCCCTCTTTGACACACCCTTTATTTTTTCTCTCTCTTTATCACTAACTCTCTCCTCATCTCTCCTCTCCCTTTTCCTCCCTCACTCTATCTCTCCACCTCCCTCTCTATGTCTCTCTCACTCGCTTGAGCACTCTATCTTTCTCACATTCTCTCCATTCTTATAATCTCCCTCTTAATCTTCTCACTATTAGTCTTCTCTCTTCCCCTCACTCCCTCCCTCCCTCACTCACTCTCTTTGTGTCTCACTCTCCTTCTCTCCCCCACTAATTTCCTCTCTCACTTTCTCTTTCTCTCTCATTCTCTTTCTCTTATTTTCTCTTTTACTCTATCTACTTTCTCTCTCACTATTTGTCACTCTCTCACTCTCTTTCATTTTCTTTCTCATTCACTTGCTCGCTTTTCCACTCCTCCCTATATATTTTCCATTCCAACCCTCCAACACTCTCTTCCTACATCCCTATTTCTCCCCCTCCTTATCTCCCCTCCTCTTTTTATGTCCCTCTCCCACCCTTCCTCTACTCTCTTTATCTTCTTCAGACCATTCTCTCTCTCCCTCCCACTTTTTCTCTCTATCTCTCCTACTCTCTCTTAATCTATCTAACTCTCTCTCTGTTCTCTAACTCTTCCTCTCCTTCTCTCCCTCTCTTTCTCT
>NW_018246183.1:23137-26366 GCF_001263595.1 Phalaenopsis equestris
GCCTCCCTAACTCACCCTTTTTCTCTCTCCCACTCTTTCATTCTATCCGACACTAACTCACTTTTCTCTTTCAACATAATTATCATACTCTCTCTATCCCTTTCTCTTTACCCATCTTTGTCTTATCTCTCTACATATCTCTCACCTATTTTCCATCCCTCTATCTTTCCTCCACTCTTTACCTCTCTAATCTCTCTCTCCATCTCTCAGCCTCCCCATCTCAGTCTCTCTCACTTGCTTGTTATTTCTATCACTCTCACCTTCTCCCACCTTTTCTCTCTGCTCTCTCTTATACTTCTCTCTTTATTAACCATCTCCATCTCACTCTTACTCTCTTCACTCTCTCTCCCTCCCGCCCACAATCCCACACTCTCTGTCTCTTTCTCTCTCCCTCCTTCACTTCTTTTATCTCTTTGTCTCACTTTTGCATCCTCCTCTTTTTACCTCTCTCTTGCTCTTTCCCACTCTTATCATCTCTCTCACTCTCTGTCACTTACTATTTCCCTCACTTCCTATCTCTCTCTTTCTTGCCCTCTCTCCTACTCTGGGTCTCTTTCTCAATCACTACCTCATTACAACCCTCAAACTCTCTCTCCTTATGTCCCTTTTTCTCCCCCTCTCTATCTCCTTTCCTCTTTATCTTTCTCTATTTCCATCTCCCTTCCTTCTCTACTCTCTCAATCATCTCTCATACATTTTTTTTCTTATTATTTGCTCTACCTCTCATATTCTCTCTCAAACTCTTTCGTTCTTTCTCTCTCTTTCCCTCTACCTCTCACTCAATCTCTCTCATCTTCTCTCTTTCACTCTCTTTCTTTCTCTCCTACCATCCTTTCCTTCTTTCCTCCTAATTTCATCACTTTAGTCTTTTCTCTCTCTCTCTCTCCCTCTCCCTCCCTTTTTTCCTCACTCTGTCTTTCTTTCTCTCTCACTTTATTGCTATTACTCTCTCCTTCTCTCCCCTTCCCGATCTCCCTCTCGTTTATCCATTCTTTAAAGCTCTTTATCACTTAACCCATTGCTCGCTCTCTCTCACCTCTCTCCCTCACTTGCTCCTGCTCTCTCTCATCTCTCCCACCTCCTATCTCTCCACTCTATATCTATATGTCTCCCTTCTATTCCATCTCTCCTTACCTCCACCTCTTTATCCCCCTTTCTCACTCCCTCTTACTCCCTCCTCCCCCTTCACTCACTCTAGCTCAGTCTCTCTTTCCCATCACTCTCCTTCTACCTCTCTGACCCTCCGTCTCGTTTCTTCCTCTCCATACTTAACTTATTCTTTCTCTATCCCTCACTCTCTCCATCTCTACCTCTATCATGCTCGTTCTCTGTCACCTTGATCTAATTCTCTCACTCTCCTTCTCTCCCTCCCTCCATTTCTATCTCTCTCTCTCTCTTTCTTTCTCTGTCACCTTGATCTAATTCTCTCACTCTCCTTCTCCCCCTCCCTCCATTTCTATCTCTCTCTCTCTTTCTTTATCTCTTTTTCTTGCCCTCACTCTCTCGTGCACTTTTCTCAATCCCTACCTTTCACTCTCACTCTCTTGTGCCCTCTCCTTCCCCCTTATCTCTTCGTCATTCTCTATCACTGGCTCACTCTCCCCCTCTCTCGCTCTACCTCTCATCCCTCTCTTTCTATTCAATCTCTTCTCTTTCTTCCCCTCTCTCTCATCTCTCTCTTTCTTCCCCTCTCTCTCACTCTCTATACTCGCTCCCTCCCTACTCTCTTATCTCTCTTTTATATCTTTATATATTTACCTCTACTCTCCCTCTCTCAATTCTCTCTTCTTTCTCAATCTCTTCTCTCTCGTGCTTCTTCCCACTCTCTTTCTCATTAATGCTCTCTCACTTTCACTCTCTCTATCCCCATCATTCCCTCGTTCTTTCTATCTGACCCGTTTTCAATCTTCAGCTTCCTCTCTCTTTTATCACTATCTTTATTCTCTCCCTCTCTCATTTTTCATCTACTTTCATTCTCTTAACCTCCTTACTAACTACCTCTCTATCTTCTCTCTCTCTTGTATTGTCCTTTTCTCTCTCATTCTCTCTTTTCCTCCCTCCTTCCCTTTCTATCCCGCTTGCTCTCACCCACACACTCTCTCACTTGTTCCCACTTTTCCTCTCTGTCTTAGGTGTGCTCTCACCCACTCTCTCCCTCTCAATCATCTATTTCCTAACCATTGTTAGGCTCTCCCTATCTCACTCTCTGTTGCTCTCTCTCTCTCTCTCTCTCCCTTGTTCTCCCCTTCTAGCTCTCTCTACTTCTCCCTCCTTTCTCTCTATTATCCTCTCATCCTAGCTTCAATCCTTACCATTCACTCTATTTCTGCCTCTCTAGCCCTCCCTCTATTTTATTCTCTCTCTCCCTTACTTGCTCTCTTACCATATCTCTGAAACTCTATCAATCTCTATTGTCTCCCTTCCCCCTCCTACTCTCTCTTTAACTCTATTTCTCCCTATTTTCTCCCTCACTTTCTTCCTCCCAAATTCTCACTCTTCTCTCATCTTCCTCTATTCCACACTCACACTCTCTCCCATCTCTCTCATTCTCTCTCCCCTCCATCCTCTGTCATTCCTTACTCCACACTCAGTGTCTATCTAGCTTCCTTCCTCTCTCCTTACATCTCTCTCTTTTCTCTCCACTTTCTCTTCTCTTTTATGTATCATTTCACCTTTCTCACTCTATCTTCTCTTTATCTCTCTCACTCCCACTCTCTGTATCTCCTCCTCTCACTCACTCAAGAGAGGCAAGAGAAGAAAAGTGTAGAGAATGAGATAAAGATGAAGAGGATGCAACAAAGAGAGATCGAAAGAGGGGGAGAGAGGGGGTAAGGAGCAAAAGGGTTGGAGGCAGAGGGGGAGGTATGGTGGAAAGGAGAGAAGAGAGCGGAAGAGAAAGGGACATAGAAACAAAAATGAGATAAAAGAGATATAACAAGTGTGAAAGAGAGAGGAAATATAAGGGAGAGAGATTGAGTGAGTGAGCGAGCTTGGGAGATAGCGAGAGTAAAGTGAGTGAGAAAGGGGAAGAGTAAGAAACAATGGGAGGGACAAGAGAAAGTATGCGTGAGGGATGGAGGGAGGGTTGGAGGGAAGGAGATAGATAGAAAGCATGAAGAGACATAAAGTGAGAGAGAAGGGAGGGAGAGGGAGTGGGAGAGATGGATTTAATGAGAAGAGAGAGCAAGAAGAGAGAGAAGAGATACATAAAATAGAGGAGATAAAAAAA
>NW_018246183.1:27312-28577 GCF_001263595.1 Phalaenopsis equestris
ATTTTCCTCCCGTCTCTCTCATTCTTTCCCTTTCAAATCTCTCTCCTCCATCACTCACCACCCTCTATATCTCTAACCTCAGCTCCGCTAATTATGTCTTTATTTTTTTATCTCCTCTATTTTATGTATCTCTTCTCTCTTCTCATTAAATCCATCTCTCCCACTCCCTCTCCCTCCCTTCTCTCTCACTATGTCTCTTCATGCTTTCTATCTATCTTCTTCCCTCCTACCCTCCCTCCATCCCTCACGCATACTTTCTCTTGTACCACCCTTTGTTTCTTGCTCTCCCCCTTTCTCACTCACTTTACTCTCTCTATCACCCACGCTCGCTCGCTCACTCAATCTCTCTCCCTTCTATTTCCTCTCTCTTTCACACTTGTTATATCTCTTTTATCTCATTTTTGTTTCTATGTCCCTTTCTCTTCCGCTCTCTTCTCTCCTTTCCACCTACCTCCCCCTCTGCCTCCAACCCTTTTGCTCCTTACCCCCTCTCTCTCCCCTCTTTCGATCTCTCTTTCTTGCATGCTCTTCATCTCTATCTCATTCTCTACACTTTTCCTCTCTTGCTTCTTCTTTATTTTTTTCTCACCCTCCCTTACTCTTCATCCCCTCTCTCTTTCTCTTACTCTACCTCCATCTCTCTCCTTCCTTCTCCCTCTCTCTATCTCTTTCCACCCTTTCTCTTTTCCTTTCTCTCATTCTCTCCCTAATTCTTTTTATTCTCTCACTTGCCTCTCTCTCTTACTCCTGTATCCATCCTGTTTTCCTCTCTCTCTTGCCTATCCTCCCTCTCTCTCACCTTGTCTCGCTTACTCTCCGTTCTATCAATTCCCTTTCTTTCCCTCATCTTCTTTTTCAATCTATCTTCCCATCTTTATTGTTTTGTTCACTCACTCTATCTCACTTTATCTTTCTCCCTCTCATGTACACTTATGCTCTCTCTCGTCCCGCTTCTCTCGTCCTGCTCTCCCTAGCTCTCTGTCACTCTCCCTCCCCCTCTCTCTTACTCTCTCCTCTCTTTCTCTTTCTCTCCCTATCCGACCTTCCATCCCTCATGGTCTCTCTCTCATTATATAACTTTCTCTTTATATATCTCTTTTTCATGCAAAATCACTCTCACTCTCCTTCTTCATCTATTTCTCTATTCCCATCCCTTGCTCCCTCTCCTCCTCTCTCTCTACGTCTCTCTTCTTTCATCTCTCTCTCTTTGTCTATGTGAGGTAGTGATATAGAGGGTAGAGAGGGAGAGAAAGAGAGAGAAGTTA
>NW_018246184.1:0-1028 GCF_001263595.1 Phalaenopsis equestris
TTGTAATTTCTTCGTAACTTTCTGACTTGTGTCACGGGTGTATCAAGCACAAGTTGCTTTGAAGTTTCATTAATGTTTCTTATCTTTGCTTTTGAGCAAACGCCTATTCCAATATGTTATGAAATAGAGGTGTCTCTTATAGTAGTTCATGCTCTAACTTCATATAAAAAAAATTATTAATAATAATATTTCTTTTTGATATTTTCTTATGTATACTTCTTAAAATATGTATCCAAACTCATCTCCATCATATCGAATGAAGTAGCACTTCTTCGATTTTAAGTCAAGCTTATGTTCTATGATCCAACCAACGTAAGAATAATAGACAACTAAAAATTATCAAATATAATACGCATACCTTATTTACTATTCAAGCTTCTTCAAGAAGCCTAAACGTAAATGCAACTGACGGTTCTCAATTGCTCCTACATGATATTGTGTTGATTACATCCTCCTAAAATTTTTTTGAAAGACCTACAAGCTATCTCATGTTCCTTGCATGTTCATTATGTGTTTTATTCATCACCTAAACTACTCCATTTTATTGTGGAGTGCTTGAGACCTTTCTCTCCATACAAATGCCATAAGCAATATGACTTTTTTAATTCTATAGAGTTTTATGTGACGCCATTATCAAAATTATATGTACAAAATTTTATCAAAATTTAAAATTTCCACTAAATTCTTCCACTTCACAAAAGTAATAAACATATCAGATTACTTTTTAAAAAATCAAACTAGTACTTATTTGGTACAATCAGTAATGAAAGTGACATAGTGCAAGGATCCTCTAAAGCAAATATATTAATTATCATTAACACATTATATTCACCTACGTTCATAAATCATAATCACATAAAAATCAGATAATCTTAGGTTTCAAAAAAGATATATTAAGAGAGATTACACGTCATATGAATAAAGTCAAATAATACTTTTCAGTATTAATTGGCTAAGAGGCAACACAAAAACCAATTGTGAAAATGAGGGCCAGATGTAAGGAATAAACGTTGATGTTACTTTTTTTT
>NW_018246185.1:0-522 GCF_001263595.1 Phalaenopsis equestris
AATCTCATCTGCCAGACATAAACGTATGGTACCTGTCACTCATAGTTGCACTTCTTCCCAATCTTCATCTTCCATATTATCAAGTTTCATAGCTTGCAAAGTCTTCACAATTCCTTGTTGTGCCAACAAATATTTCACCCTTGTTTGCCACAATTCAAAGTTCCCAGTTCCATTGAACTTCACTATCTCGAATTTTGCACCAGACATTATTATTTGAAATTAATTCTGTAGCGAACTTTTCTCGCCTTATGTCAAAACAAAAACACACTGCAAATGAATTCAAAGAAAACTGAAATTTTCTCTGTCAATTGCAGCAATTTTCCTATAATTCTGTTGTGATTCGTGAATCAAAATTTTCACACGAAGTACTTTCTTGTTCGCGTCAACACCTCGGTTAAACTGTTGTCATGCGAGTGAAATCCTTGGCCTGTTGGCAAAACACACCACCTCGGTTACCTCCATGAAACCACTGTTCGCCTAATAGTCTTGCCTACTGTTGACCTCACTTTTGGTTGAGGTCTA
>NW_018246186.1:0-286 GCF_001263595.1 Phalaenopsis equestris
CAATAGTAAGTTTGAAATTAGTGAGCAATTATTTTCTTTATATGCTTAGTGAACAATTATTTTTTTTATATGCACCAATTATTATATCATTGCTATGCATGAATGATCAAAGAAAATACAGTTCATTTTTTTATAAAATTTTAAACTTTCACGTTAAATTTATCATTTCTCGTTTCAGTTTAAGTATTTACCATTTTAACCTTTTTAAGAGTCATAACAGTATTATCGTCACACCTGAAGATACCCTCAAATATGTATCCAAAAATACCTTAAAAATATATCAAAA
>NW_018246187.1:0-3094 GCF_001263595.1 Phalaenopsis equestris
GCTGATGAGTTATGTTTGCTTCTATCAATGACTCAATTTGGAGAAAATATTGCGTCTGAAGTAGATATCATGTGGATTCCAATAATACTATGTCATTTGTAAAGTGGTGGGACCGGATTTTTGTGAGTTAAGAAAATATGAAAAAGCTATTTTTTTACGTGACCCGGCCCGAAGAGCGTCCCGGCCCGAAGAGCGTCTGGTGGTATTTTGGTGATATTATGAGGGTATTTTAGTTGTATTTTGATAATATTCTTGTGGTATTCTGGTGGTATTTTGGTGGTATTATGGGCATATTCTTGTGGTAATTTAGTGATATTTTTTTTGATATTATAATGATATTTGGTGGCATTATTTTGATATTCTAGTGGTAATTTGGTGGTATGTTGGCAATATTCTAGTTGAATTTTGGTGGTATTCTGTGGTATTCTTGTGATATTATGATGATTTTTAAGTGATATATAATTGTATTTTACTAGTATTTTGGTGGTATTATAATATAGCAACAGAATACTATCATAATAACATCAGAAAGACCACCGGTGATATTCTAGTGATATTATAGTGGTATTTTGGTGGTATTCTGGTGATACTCTATTGATATTTTTGTGGTATTTTGGTGTTATCCTGAGATATTCTGACAGTATTCGTGTCGTATTCATGCGCTATTCTTGTGATATTTTGGTATTATTCTGGTGATATTATAATGATATTTTTGTGATATTCTAGTGGTATTTTGGTTGTATCAACCAAAATATCACCAGAATACCATAATAATATCATCTTAATATCATTAGAATATCATCAAAATACTACCATAATACAACTAGAATATCACCATAATATCACCATATTACCAGAAGAATACCACCAAAATACCAAAATAATAACACCAAAATACCATCAGAATATCACCATAATATCACTAAAATGCCATCAGAATATCACCGAGCAGTCTTCGGGCAACCAACATAATACTATCATAATGACACTAGAATACTATAATAATATCATCAGAATAATATAAGAAAATCATAATAATACCACCAAAATACTATCATAATACTACCAGAATACCACCATAATATCACCAAAATACCACCGGACAGTCTTCTATTTGGGTAGCTTGAAAAAAATAGATTTTTTCATATTTTTTTAATTGGCAAAAAATCTGGTCCCGCGACTTTACAAATGTTGTTGTATTAGAGACCACTCAATACGTACTCCAAACGTAATATTTTCTCCAACTTTGAGCATGTTTATCTTGATTAAAGTTACAATCTCTAAACTGGACAGTCGGACTAATGATGGGTAGATCATAAGCTTGAGCACTGAAATAAGTCAAAATCATTATGCATGCAGTAGCAGAATCAGGGCTTGAAAGTGGAATGGTGAAAGGGGGAGAAGCGGAGGGTTTAAAGAATTTGTGCGAGAGAGCAAAGAAAGATCACGAGTGTTTTGAGGTTTGGGGAGTTTTTTTCTTTTAATTTTATCATTAATATTTATTTAAATTAACTAGTATAATAACATTTATATATAATTAAAATGTGATAATTAACTAATATTTTGAAAAAGTAGATAAATTGATAATTAGCTTTAAAACATAAATAACAATTAAGCTTGGAGTGATTAAGTTTTGAACTTTCAATTTAGCTGATATATAACAAAACAATTTATTTCATGATTGAGATTGATGGGGGCCCTCTCAGCCATTACTTATGCATTTATAAATTAAAGGGGAAAAATAAAATATTTACTTGTATTATTAATATTAATATGAATATACAAACCGCCTCACGGATTGTTGAGGTGACAATTTCATATCAGTCGGGTTGTTACCTATGACACATGTGAGCGAGGTAACAAAGAATCCAGTGGCGTTAAACTATACGATTCAGAAGGAATTTGTGATCCATGCAAGTCATGTCATCATGGGTTCAATTTTGTGTATGACCCAAGCTAGTATAATCGTCAGGATCGACCACCCAGTCCTTGTACATATGCTTGTGTATTAAAGCAAAGGTAAAAAATGATAAGAGGAAAGGATAGTTCTCCCCTAAACATTTCATTACAAAGGAGAGTATATCCTCGTATAAGTGTTTGGGGTAATTGACTCCTCTCTAACCCCATTTATTTCTTCTCGCCTCTACACCTTTGCTAAACACATATAGGATGTTCGAGGTGGATTCATCTCCATAAAGTGGAGGATGGATCACCTAGAACAATCCATCAGTTGTCGATTTAACCACCTAGAGTAGCATCACCATCATCTGTTTTCTTAGAAAGAAAAGTTGTTTGGCCAGTACTTTGAGTCTAACTAAGATGATTACTCTGAACCTCCCCCTTATCACTTCTATATGGGAATCAGGCTGAACAGAATGGCATGTGACTAAGCTAATGATGGTGGTAAGAATGACTCTGGTGATGAGCTGTCGGTGGAACTCCAAGAGACATTTTCTCTTCCCTCTTATTTTGCATTTCTTTCCATATTCTTTAAGAAAAATTGTAATATTATAAATATTTTAGAATATTTTTTATCGTAACGTTTTGAAAAATTAGGGAGTTTTTCCTATTTTTTATCTTTATATAATGTTTTGAGCTCATTAATGTTTATTATTTTTTATTTAGTGAGTTATATTTAGGCTTGCACTGCAACACCATTAAACAAAAGCCATAGTGCCACCCTCTTCCATTGGAGCTCCTAGCATTGAGGCATTAAGCTCTTTGACTTGGGAAGCTCTCAATTTTTTGTAGTTGATGCTATAACATTATTTTATAGCACTACAGTGACCCTCCATGGATTTGCAATCTTGATGCTCAGGTGTTAGAGCATTCCCCACTTATGAACTTATTAGGCTTTAAGGACAACAATGTCACGTTACTTTTTAAAGATATGGTACATGTCGATAGAACCACTACAACATAGTTTCAGGGCTACGGTGTTAAGCTCTTTTTCTTGTCTATTATTTTTAACTTGAGTATCGCAACACCACACATACAAGGGCAGAGTCAATGCCCTGGTTTTGAGGGTGACTCATGATTTGCAAGACCATTAATTGGTCTATTTACATGACCTTGCCATGTCAATAGCACCACA
>NW_018246188.1:0-1642 GCF_001263595.1 Phalaenopsis equestris
TTCATGATATTGCAATATTGTTTTGTATGGTTGCGCTGATATTATTTAAGTTGCTTCAAGCTTGATATACTTTTTCATACTTATCCCAACATCATGGTAAGTTAAGGAAATAATCTTTATGTGTGGATACAAAGTGCTTTCAGCTAGTTCGATAAGGGGTGAACTTCATCTTTTAATATGCATATATAAGCATTTTCATGTATTATTTCATTTGTAGTCTTCCTACCATATATTACCGCAAAGAAAGGTTGAGAAAATGTATTATCTTATTGCTCAATAATAAATTACAACTCTTCTCCTTTATAGTAAGGAATGACTGGGACAAATAAGCTCCATCTTTTAATATGCATATGTAAGCATTTCCATGTATTATTTCATTGGTATTCTTCCTACCATATGATATCTATTTATAAGAAAACATTGTTTCACTTAATGTCAATAATTAGAATTGTGAATTATGAGTTTCCTATTTTAGTGTTATTCTTTTCTTATTATATCATATTTTTCTTCTTTTTAAGTTAGTTTATCTTTAGTAAGTTGTAATGGTTGTAATTATGTTTGTCTTAGTCATTCCTTATTATAAAAGGAGAAGAGTTGTAATTTGATCATTGAGAAATAAGATAATGTGTTTTCTCTACCTTTCTTCATGTTATTAGAACCTTACAAACCCTAGATTTCATTATCTTCATTGGATTGCTTCTAGCAGGCTCGCAGATTGTGGTTGCACAAGGATTTTTTTGCCAAACCTTTTGCCAACAACTGCTAGAATACCCTCAGTTGGTGTTAGATCTATCCTGCCTTTTTTTATGCATAACCCTATTCCTTTTTTTATGCATGCCCTTCGTTGTTCACCTTGTTGCCACCAGACTTAATCTAGCAACAGTAGTCGCTTCATCAAAAGCCGTCGGACCTCTCTCCTGCCACAACAACAACAGTGGACTCCTCTACTTTAACAGTTACTTGTCGGACCTTTCTTTCCACAACAACTACGACCAACTTCCTACTTGTAACAAGTTGCAACCTCATTGTTTTTCTATAGTTGCTTACCACCCCACGTCCTCCCACCTTGCCCCCATCCCACACCATCGCCCTTTCAACAACCCCTCCTAAACCACTTCTCTGCTACCTAATCGCTGTCCCAATCATCTGGAACCTCCCCATCCCACTCAAAGATCCTTCAGCCCTAGGAGGTCACAACAACTCCATCGCTTTCAACCTACAGGCAGAAGCTTCCACGAATGAGATCAAAGCTCCACCAACCCTCGAAGACTGACACGGGGCGTCCATGCCCCTGACGCGGAAAATGCTATGATCTTTTCCCCAAACCAGTTCAATCTAGGCAAAAGAATGACCGACCAGTTCTTCCAGGCGAGGGCTTCCCTCCTATTTGGACCAGGTTCCACTCCTTTTTACCCTAGGTATACAAGTATGTTATTTTCGTGCTCTTTGGCAGTTTTTCTTCGTGTTTTCTGTAAGGATAGTCGTTGGCATCCAAGTCTTCCTTCTAGAGTTGTATCCGATGATGAATGGTGCTCCGATTGTGTCTCGTTCGAGGTGGTGATTATCCTTGACCTTCCCACTCCCCCACAACCTTTCCTCTGTTGCCACCATCATTGTATTCATTACAATCACCCGAAAAATA
>NW_018246189.1:0-324 GCF_001263595.1 Phalaenopsis equestris
AGTTGCAGTGCACTTTCTCAACACTATTTTTTAATTGGGTAGAACTTATGAGCAGAGTGAAAATGGGAAGCATACGAGTGACAAGAGTTTCAATGATCCTTGTACGTCGTGATCTCGTCATCGCCTTCGATGCTTGCACACCCTAGCTACTCAAGATTTCGTATGATTCGGGCGATACTAGGAGATGTGAAACTGAGATACATGAGAGAAAGTGGAGTTTGTTTTAAGAGGTATTTCGTACATACCACATCAAGCTTTTGTATTTTTAAATCTAACATCTAAATTTTACGAAAATAAATATATAATTAATAATTATATATTAAT
>NW_018246190.1:0-285 GCF_001263595.1 Phalaenopsis equestris
AATTGGGCTCAAGGTCATGGTTATCCTAGCTCAAATGCAAGCTTTAACCAAATTGACCCTTCACTAAAAGTTGACCCAATCTAGCTAAATTGGTTAAGGCAAGACTTCTACAGCCAAATCTTGGACCTTATTGACCAGGCTAAACCCCATGAAACCATCCAAATGAGCCATGTACCAAAGGATCCCTAAATCAATGGTTTTACTTACAAAATTACTTAAGCCTAAAGGATTTTTGCCAAAACTAAACACATGCCCAAAAAAATTGTTGTGACAGATTCCCCTGGC
>NW_018246191.1:0-780 GCF_001263595.1 Phalaenopsis equestris
CTTCCAAAACTAGCAAAGCCGAAAAGGGGGAAAAATAATAAGTAAATTGGCCTAAAAGCATTGAAATGATAATTAAATGAAACCCAAAACAGTAAATAAAGTTCACCAAATCAACACTTTTAAAAGCCTCCAACACCACATTTAAAATGCTCCAAACAATAATTTTAAAATCCCAAATAACTCTCATGTAAGCCCAAAACATTAATTTTAAATGTTACAAAATTAGCTAGAAAAACTGGCCCAAAATAGTAACAAAGTCTCCCTTAAAAAAAAAGGTACATTTAAAGCTCCTGAAAACTGCAGCGAAACCAGTCTGAACCCGTCCCAAAATAACCCTCAAACCTCACTTAAATTGCCTCGAACAACTTTTTTTTAAAAAAAAATGGACCCAAACAACACTTGTAGAAACTCCAAAACAGTGAAATCGAAGAGCCAAAACAATACTATTTAATGCTTCCAAGCAGCAACAATATGACTCGAATACGACAACATTTAACTCTTCCCAACGGCAGAAATATAAGACAAACAAAATAACAATTTATTTTTCTAAGACCACAAGTTTATAAGTCTTAAAACAGCATCTATGTCATTCTGAAAATTTCAATTCAGCAAGTAGACATACAAATACTGAAGCTTATGTGTATTGTAAAAGATAGGTAAATGCATGAATGTCCAAATGAATTTATTAAGACACATGTCACACAAATATCGAAATATTTTGAGGCAATAGACACGTAAAAATACATGAATTGAGTGGATGTGTATGCAAATCTTTCTAAC
>NW_018246192.1:0-483 GCF_001263595.1 Phalaenopsis equestris
TTAGAGAGACAACAGTTTGTAACGCAGCAATAACAACAATAATTTCAGCCTCAATAGGAGAATTTGTCATACATGATGTGCAAAGAAGAAACATCAATGACCATTTTCATCTCTAAATACTCCACCCACACCCTTATACTCTTTGGCAAAACTTCCATCAACATTAATCTTAATCCTGTCGTGTGAGGGCAGTGCCCATCTAAATAAGATGGGTGTCCTACCCCTACCAACATTAGGAGAAGCTTCATGCACAATGGAATTACGCCAAGCCTTTTTAAAATAAGCCACAACAAAAGGCAGAAGTAGTAGAGGGAGTGAGGCAAGTACGACTATTTCGTATCATCCAAATGAACCACAGAACAATGTCAGGGAAACAACTGTGCTTATAGAAAGTAGAATCGAAGTTCTTCCTAGTATTAATAGCAGCTTTTAAGGTTAAATTTGGTGGCCAGTTGATCCCAAAGTAAATCCCAATTGTATTTC
>NW_018246193.1:0-816 GCF_001263595.1 Phalaenopsis equestris
TTTTTAGTGAGAATCCTTTGATCATGCCACTTCCTCATCTTTTCTTTATAAATCTTTGTACTTTCACAAGATTCATTCCTTATTTCTTCGAGTTCATTTAATTATAATATTCTTTTCTCTCCAGCATCTTTCAAAATATAATTGAACTCTTTAATCACCCAATATGCTTTATGACCCAATATGCTTTAATATGCTTTATGCTCAAGTTCAACTGATAAGTGACAAGCTTTCCCAAATAATTAACCTATATGGGGACATTTCTATAGGAGTTATATATGCAGTCCTATAAGCCCACAAAGCATAGTCGAGTTTGACTAACTAATCCATTTTTGTTGTATTCACAGATTTTTCCATAATTATTTTAATTTCCAGATTGGATAATTCAGCCAAACCACTTGTCTGAGTATGATAAGCAGTAGTAATCGTATGATTTATATGATATTTCCTTAATAACTTCTCCATTATGACATTTCTGAAATTACTTCCCCCATCAATAATGATAACTCTCGGCATCCCAAATCTACAAAATATATTAGTTTTCAAAACTTTTGCAACACTTTTAGCATGACATCGAGGTAAAGCAACAACTTCTATTGATTTAGATACATAGTCCACCGCTAACAGAATATAAAATTTTTTGAAAGTTGGTATAAATGGTCCCACAAAATCTAACCCTCGAACATCAAATATTTCAACTTGTAGCATATAATTGAGGTGCATCTCATTTCTTCTAGAAATTTTGCCTACTCGTTGACATTAATCATAAGTTTTGATATAAACTTTAACATATCTAAAAATTGTAGGCCAATAGAATCC
>NW_018246194.1:0-405 GCF_001263595.1 Phalaenopsis equestris
GTCGATAAAGTGGTAGAAGATTTCAGAAATATTCAAGATAGCTATGATTTTGGAGTGACTAATGGAGAAAAAAGAATCATTTTAGAATTTGCTTAAGCGTGTGATTTTGTTATTACCAAAGCTTTATTCAAGAAAAGAGATGAGCATCTTATTACTTATAATAACGGATTTAATAAAACATAAATTGATTATTTTCTTATGAGAAGAAGAGATCGTCGACATTGTAAAGATTGTAAGGTCATTCCAAGTGAGAATTTAAGTTACCAACGTCGATTATTAGTTCAAAATTTAAGATGAAGAGTTGTAAAATAAAGAATACAAAGACCATCATCCTAGAATTAGATGGAAGAACCTACAAATAAAATTATTTTGAGTAAAATGCAAGATTTCAAAATTTGGGATGTT
>NW_018246195.1:0-368 GCF_001263595.1 Phalaenopsis equestris
AATGATCAGTTAACCTGAATAAACCTAAATAGGTCGGGCTGACGATATTAAACCAAGCGTTTTATGAGAGGGAACCCATAATTATCTTTATTTTTATTGCGATTAGAGTAGTTTTTATTTGAAATTATCATTAGTTTGTGGTAGTATTGAACTCTACTACTCTTATTTACCCTTGAATCATCATAAAATTTGGATCCATAGAGAAAAATTGGAACGCGTCCGGACCAGAGCGAAACTGTAAAAATTTTCAGAGGGAAACTGTGCAATTTTTGCCGTAGGCACCGACGACGCCATCGATGCCACTGATGGCTGATTTTTCCTGAGAGTCCAGGAAATTTAATACAGAAGGCTCGCCGACGGCGCCCTCG
>NW_018246196.1:0-1227 GCF_001263595.1 Phalaenopsis equestris
ACAGAACAATTGTAGTAGAAGAAAAATAAATACATTTATCAAAGGAAAAAAATAAAGCAGAAGAGAATAAGACCACTAAACAAATAAAATGCAAAAAATATTTGCAAATTGATCATTAGCATAGAAAGTGGAGAAACAGAAATAACAAAATTAATCATAGAAGCCCAAAAAAATAAAATACCTTTGGATGCAATGCAACCACCGCAAAAACAAAGACAAGGATCAATGTAAGAACAATAAGGAAGGTGTTGAACCCACAGTCGTGGCCCGAAGGAGCGAACCAGTGAAACAAAAACCCTGAAAAGGTAAATGTAGCCACATAGCAAACTAGTGATACAACAAGCAATGCCATATACCTGTAACATGAAGGGAAAAAAAAACCATTTAGATCCAAAGGATAATATGAAAATTTGGCTGTTAAATATGTAAGAAAAGATTTACATGCACACCACTAAATATCCATGTATTTACATATCTAACACCTAAATTTCATTTTTTACATATCTGCCACTATTACTATGCATGAAAAGGTATATTTAACATTTTAAAGGGTAAAATAGTGATATTTTTTTATGTGATATGAAAGATTTTGGTGTTATAAAGTAAAATTTTGGTGTCAGATATGTAAATACATAGGACTTAGGTGGTAAGTATGAAAATGCTCCATCTGTAAATAGGATAAGTTTAAGTATTATGTAAGCAAATCCTCCCCTCCAAATAAAAAAAATCAGAAATTTACATACATACCACTCAATTCCTATGTATTTAAATATTTAACACTTAAATTTCAATTTTTACATACATGCCACCTTTCCTATGCATGAACATGTGTATTTCACGTCTTAAAAGTTTAAAAGTGGCATTTTTGATTTGATATGAAATATTTGTAATGTACAAATATAAAAAATATAAGTTTAGGTGTTAGATATGTAACTACATAGGAATTGGGTGTTATGTATGTAAATGTCCCGTAATTTTATTATATATGTAAATTTACATGCATATATACAATACAATTCTTATTTATTTATATATCTAATTCCTAAACTATTAATTGCAAATTCCATCGCAAGGGTTCAACTCTCATGTAATTAGACATCTTATAGCACATCAAAACAAAATCATTAACAGAACAACTTTGAAAAGGCTAGAAATACAAAGATAAAGAAAGGGAAAAAAAAAGGTAAGAGTGTAAATATTTAAAAAATTGAGTCATTAAAAAAAAAA
>NW_018246197.1:0-581 GCF_001263595.1 Phalaenopsis equestris
TATTGTAATTCTAATGATTGATAGTAGAAAAATTATTACGTGCAGATCAGATAGATATGAATTAGATGAGAATTTATAATATTGAGATAGGATGAATACTATCTCAATATCACAAATTCTCACTGTTGAGAATTTTAGGGCAAAAAAATTCAAGAATTGACACAAATCCAGAAAGAAACATATAGATTTAATGAGATTCGACAAAGATATCTACATCATCGGGAACAGAGTGTCAGTTTTTCCTTCAAAATTAAAAAAAAAGATACAAGATGCCTAATTTTACAAACAAGATTTATATATATATATCTTGGTGTATATTATGTAATTACAAAATTTTCTCTGCCACGTACTGCGGGGGCGCACCCCCAACCCACATAGCAAAAGCTTCAACTATTTCCTCTGCAGCGTATTGCGGGGGCGCACCCCCAACCCACATAGCAAAAACTTCAACTATTGGACAGATGCTTCAGTTCCACTCGCACTCACGAGCTTCGTTCTGTTCCTGTATGTCTCTTATATGATATGTGAGCCATCCCTAACACTCACATGCAAATATCACACCTAATATTCGCTACGAGTAG
>NW_018246198.1:0-350 GCF_001263595.1 Phalaenopsis equestris
CAGTGGCATTCTTTCGATAACATAGCCTAAAACTTTTATAGCAAGGTTGATGATATTATCTAATGAAAATAACTCTCGGAGTGTAATTCATTAAAAATTAAAATTCATTCCAGAAGTTCGAAAGGGGGAGAAGAATTTTCTTTCACTGGATGGAATTTTTTATTTCTATTCAGTTGAAGAACTTCTTCTGGCTCTTCTTCAAGGGTTGAAGATGAATGAACAAAAGTTTTAGATTGTTTCAATATTCTAGGAATAATTATCAATCTTCAAGGATTAAGCCTTACTTCAACATTTCCATCGGAGGTTTTGATTATCTGATCAATGTATTGATTTATATTTGGTCTAGGATT
>NW_018246199.1:0-935 GCF_001263595.1 Phalaenopsis equestris
TAATAAAATTTAAATCTCAGCGTACTCTTAACTTCTTATGGTTGTGTTACCAGAGTTGTCAAATCACTCATTATTCGTGAACTACTCATGCTCAGCTCAATAAGCAAACGATCTAAACACAAACAAATTTTGAGCTCAATATAAAAACAAGCCAAGCATGTTATTGTTCTAAATGTGTTGAAAGTTCGATTGCATCTAATATTGATGCTAGAGTGGTTGTGAAATTTCATAGAAGGAATTTTTATTTTTTTTTGGATTTGAAATATCTAAGGTGGTCATAAGTGATGGAGGCAACCAGTATTATACAGGACAAAGTATAAATATTTTTCAATAAATATGAGGTTAGACAAAAGATATCTATTGTATATCAGATAGAAACTAGTGGATAAGCTCAGATTTCAAATAAGCGGTAAGAAAAATGGAGAAATCAATGCATCGTAATATGAAAGATTGGGTATTAAAGCTAGACAATGAATTATGAGCATATAAGAATTCATATAAAACACATATTGAATCACATTATAGATTGATTAATGACAAGGCTAGTTATTTGCGTCTAGCATTAGAACATAAGGCTTTTGGGCAATTACAGAGCTTAACTTTAATTTGAAAACGACTATGAAGAAGATATTACTATAACTGAATGAATTAGATGAGATCAGATTAGAGGCTTTGAAAATGTCAGCATATATAAAGAACATATTAATAAATGGCTTGATTATATGTTGCACAGTAAATACTTTACTTTTACATCTGGGCAAGGAATTTTACTACTTAAAATTATTTTTGGTCAGGAACAATCATTATATTAAAAGTTTATGCTTATGAGAAAATTTATATTCAGGATAGGACCACTTGCTAAATATTAAATTTAATAGATTTTACTTGAACCCAAATTTAGGAGGTGATATAGAAGGGCATAAAGAGTCATTTAA
>NW_018246200.1:0-684 GCF_001263595.1 Phalaenopsis equestris
AATATTGCTTAGACACAACAAAAAAATTATACTAGTTAAAACAAATATTGAAAAAAATATATATATCAAGATGAGAAAAACTAAATCTGAAAGGCTTGCTCTAGTAGTGGTGGTTATAATGACAGAATCTATGATGCATAAATATCAAAGGGTGAGTTTGACAAACAAGCTCAGTAAATAACATCTCTCCATTAAAGCATAAATAGTAAAGGAACTGAGGCGTGCAATATGAACAACTAAGGGCGAGTACTACGTGCATTTATAATATTGTATAGCAACAAGAAAGTGGTAGACATCAAATATGCATAACATAAGAAAACCTGCGATCATTTTCCAGCAACACTTCAAGAAAATCAGCTCTAACCGATGGTAGAACGACGACTTTAGTACGTCAAAATATCATGTTATTTTCTGACACCTTAGCAATGAAATATCAGAGAGTTAATTTTCGACTGCACAATAGCTGCTCAAGCCGTCGCTTCTTCTCAAAAATTATTTTTGACAACATATTTAGACTTATCGACCATATAAACCGTCGATTAAATCTTAAATAAAAATTGCCGCCAAAAGTTGTCGTTACTTAACGCAGCTATTTTTCCTAGGTCATAAACCGACGAGCGTGCAATAATAATGACGACTTTAAATGTCTGTTAAGATGTTGTTTAGAACCGACAGCTAAAAAGT
>NW_018246201.1:0-404 GCF_001263595.1 Phalaenopsis equestris
TCTTTCCAACTGTGCCAACAAGCATGTAAGTGGGAGAAGTGAAAAGCCGATTCATCAAAGTTTAGCTGTTTTAAAAAAATCAATCTAGACATCCTGGGGAAATTTGCATTTAAAGAATAGTTGAGGGATGTTTTCCCCCTTCTCCATACACAGCCAACATCTAGAAGGGCTCTTCAGTACCTTTAACTTAAGGATGTCATCGGTGGGCAAGAATTTGTGGAAATTTCTTCAGCAGAAGAAAGACATTGAAGGGGAGAGGAATTTATTTCAAATTACCTCCCCTAAGGCACTTTATCCGAGTAAATACAACTTATCTCTAATTCCTCCCCAAGAAAACTCTTTAAAGTTCCTCTGAATCTCTTCCTTCTGTACAACACACAGAATTTTCCTTCGAAGCGGCAAGG
>NW_018246202.1:0-1445 GCF_001263595.1 Phalaenopsis equestris
AACCCTAAACCCTAAACCCTAAACCCTAAACTCTATTTTATGAATGTTTTTCTTTATTTTTGAGCATTTTAGGCATAAAAATAATGTTTTTTTTAATATAAACTCCTTAAATAGTTTGCGTTTTCATAAAAAAAAATTATGGGGTAATCCAAAAGTCATTTTACAAACTGTATTCACCTATGTATTCTAAATATGATATGTTATTTATTAATTTTCATCATAATTTTTAAGATTTTAAAATCCAAAATATAAGTGGATTCATATAGAAGGGTTTATGGTAATTGTATGTGGTTTAGAAAATTCTACAAAAATTCATGTAATTTTCCTATGGCCAGAGTAGTTTTAAAAAATAATTTCATGATTTTTAAGAATCAAAAATATCACTGTTTGGAGCAAATACCAATTTGCTTAAAACATTTAATTTGGAGTACATAGAGATCAAAATCACTTGATTTTTGTTCTCTACTATGGCTCATGAGTTATAGAACTCACCACAAAAATTTCAAAGGATTTTGAGATCATTTGATATTTTCAATTGATTTTTAAAGATCATCATCAAATTTAACACTTAAATAATTTTCAAAAATCAAAATATAACTCCAAAAATTATGAAAATTAGTTTTTTGAGTTCTCTGATATTAGGGGAATGGCCTATTTTAAATATTTAAAATAATTAAAAATTCATAAAAATCACAAAAATAATAAAACTCATTGAAATGTTCTAAATTGTTTCCTAATCACTTAGGAACAATTAGAATATTTTTCCTAATTTCCTAAATAAAGATATTTATTTTCAAAGCTTAAAAATAATTTTTAAAAGGCTAAAATAAATTTTTCACTAAAATAATTCCAATAAATAAAAAAAAAATTAGAAAAATATAAATTAAATTTCTTTGGGTTCCCTCACCTCAGAGAGATTTTCCAAAAATATAAAACATATTCTTCAACACTTAACATATTTTATTTTTATTAAAGTCCCCAAAACTTCAATTAATTTTAATAAATCAAAAAAAATTCAAAAAATCATAAAATTTTGGCTAAATGACTTTATCATATAGGGCTAGCTCACATAAAAATTTCAAGTGATTAGTAATTGTCCTGATTATCTTTTGGAATTTTCTTTGAAAATGCACATTTTTGCATGAAAATAATTATATGAATTAAATTAAATTGTGAAAATCCACATTTTCTCCTCTGATGTCTTAATTGACTTATCAATAGGGTTACCTTAAAATTCCAAAGTCATTTGACTTTAATTTGACAAAATTATAAAAGTTTAGACCCTTAGGGGCAAAATTGTAATTTTGGATATTTTGGCCTTAATGAACATTTAGGCTTAATCAAAAATGGGAAATGGGTAATTTCCAATATTAATTAACTCATTGGATGATTTACAATAAAAAATGGGCTTAATTGGTAGAAACCCACTTCACTTTGCCAAATTA
>NW_018246202.1:3218-8250 GCF_001263595.1 Phalaenopsis equestris
TTAAATAGAGGAACTTGTCGGCCAATACATTGGTTTCGCAGACCAAACGGATGTCATAACTTTGTTTAGTTTATTTGATCGAGTCTCACCCTCAATTCTTGTGTTCATCCTTTGGGATAGATACAGGATTTGAGGTAAAGCGCTCTTTCATCTAAACTATGAAAATTATGGGGTCAGTTTGACTTCATCTTTTTCAAAACCCAACTTTTTCAACGTCCTTCCGAAGCGGGCAACAGGATTTCAATTCTGATGACCGACAACTTCTTACGGGCAAACCCCACACCAAAAATAGATGATGAATCTTACAATGATATTTTTTTATTGGACGAGTTACGGATAAAGCTGCTTTTTGCCACATTTAAGAGAGCCTTTCAACTTGATATTCTCTGGTGATTAAGGATATATTATGCTTTATTATTAATTTTGAGTTTGAACAGTTCTTTGTTTTTAAGTTTTTATGATGTTTGTTTTTTGAGGTTGCAAACTAGTATTGAATTTATTATGAGAAAGTATCGGATATGTTGTTCAATTACTTATACAATTTATTAAGACGAGTAATTTGAGCTATCTGATGAAAAATTGCTGTGGAATTGTGTGTTCTTTGTCTTCAAACACTGCTATCAATGAGATATTTGGATGTTTTTGAGGGATTATGATGAAAAGGAAACTAGTGACAAAGTGAGCCCTAGAGAGAGAATTTTGTAAGGAGTAGGAGTGAGTTGTAGCGACTGAGATAGGAGAGTGGGTTCTTGGGGTTGAGGGGATGGGGTGTGTCAAGACACCAGAGATGCAAGAGGGAGGGGCTAGCTAGCACTGCTTTCAATTTCAATAATCATGATCTCACACAAGCTTAAGGCTTCATGGCAATTCATTTACATTAAATGTCACAGTGAATGTTGGATAAAATCAACTTTTCCTAGAAGGTTGAAGTCATTAAGGATGAATCTTACAATGATATTTTTTTTATTTTACTAGTTTGATGCACTAAATCATGTACCTACAATGCAAAGAACTATCATTTGTAGAGTTGTTTAGGCAAGTCTTTATGATTAGGGGCAATGTGTTGTAACTCAACACAAGAAATCCAAGAATTTTCCTTGGAAAGTTGAGATTGTTAAAGAACAAGATACCTATGAGATGTGTTATGAGATATATCATTTCAAAAAAGATTTTCTCCATCACATTAGCAACAAGGATGTGCAAGAAGTGAAGGGAGGAATATTTTCTAAAGCTATAGATGAAGTAGCTCCCTCTAGCAAAAAAATGTCAATTATAAATACAAGAGACTCAAAATAGCCTCTATAGGTTAATATACCATAAAAACACCACTAAAATACAATTTAAGAGCAGTCATATCTTATAAGCATTTGGGCTTAATTTTTCCAAATTTTGAATGAGCAAACATATCAAGCATCTTGTTTCTTAAAGGACTTGGATGGTAAATGTAAAGGATGGACACAAACGATAAATAGTTTCTTTAATCATATTCGTAGACTCTATGTTGAGTACCAATGTTTTTATTAGTAATATGTCTCGTTGTACGTTCTTTTGCATTAGCATAAATTTATGAATATAATAGTTAAAAAGGGCAACATAATGTGAAAGTTGACGCATGATAAAAAATATTAAGTGATGAACGTATGCTCTAGCTGGCATGTCATTATTACTATGAAATGAAAATTTTCCCTCGTCTTTCTAACTAAAGAATTTGTCAACTCTAAATATGTGTGCATAAGGTCCAGTGTACCTAAATGATGCTAACCATACAACACAATAAGTTAACCAAGTTATAATTGGTGAAGTCATTTTGATCTTGGTTGGAGGGTGAAGACAAATAAATTTCAAATTTGTTTTGAATATTTTTTCTTAAGTTTTTCATCAAAAAACCTCTACAAAACTTGAATGTTGACTGACACAGTCATTAAAGGTTGTGTAGATGAAAGATTTCCATAAATAATAAATGGGCAATATGAGATGCATCTTTTATTTTTGTGTGGGGTAGATTTTGGAAAAGAATTTTTATCATTATGAAGATAGAATCAAAAGAACCAACGTTCCAAGTTACTTCTAAAACAAAATATATGTTTTTCTCATGTCAATGAAGGTGCAAAATTTACAAAGGAGCTATTCATTGTAGGTTGTTTGACTGTTGTACCTAGATCGCACTTGCAACATTGACTAACAACGGTGTAACCATATACTTGAAGGAGGGTCAAAAGAATCTTTTTGACCATGACAATGGTCTTATCATGCGTTGTATGACTAGTCAAGCCTCATGTTTGCATCTCCTAGATTAAAAAATAATAAAAAAAAAGAAATCTTTTGACGATTTATGAGGTATACACATTACCCATCAACAATGTAGCCATCGATGTAGGAATGATCATGGGTTGATGGTCATGTTATATCTTATAAGAGCCAAAAAATGATGAATAATATTCGTTGAGCCTACAAAACTCAAGAGTACTGACATAAGGTTCTCAAGTGGGAATGCACTCAACTTAGTGCATGAATAACCTTTTTTTCTATACTCTCTAATTGGGTAACAAGATGGAATATTGTTGTAGGAAGGGTCACACCCACTTTGCTCCACGTGCATTCAAATTCTTTGGGCATAAAAGTGCTTTAAGGCTTTTTTATTAGGGTAGAAAACAAATTCCAAGAGTAGAAGGTACCATCACCAATGATAAAGTATTTAAATTACAACGTAAAAATCATCGTATGTAGAGTAGTGCTACTTTTTATTACTTAATTTATAGATATAGCAAACAGCATGGTGATCATTTTGGGTAAGAATGCCTCTAAGCTCAATGCCTCATGGATCATATGCAACTTTTCATACCTTGTGAGTTTGGAAGGCAAAGCTTAATCAACTTGAGTCCAGGCTAATAAAATATGAGCTCAGTTTAACTTAAAATTAAGCACACGTGCATATGCACATAGACAAACATGCACATGTCGATGCTCATGTATGTACAAGCACACAATAATATTTTTTAGCACATAATGTGCTTATAATAAGATGAGTATGGTTCATGTGATTATGCTTACTCTTCATATAGAATAGAATGCAATCGACATGAATATCGAAGGGCATGCATACGAGGTAACATGGCAGGGTCATGATATGCATAAAAGTGTTCGTTAGACGAGCCAAAACATGTTGCACTTAGAGGCCATTAGGAGTTTTGTTTTTTGTTTTTTTAACAGTTTGACTTTTTTCACTGAGGGATTTCATAATTTTTTATCATTCGTACTGTAGGGCCTTTTTGGAGAGTAAAATTGACTCATAATAAGATTTAGCATATCATTAAATCATGAGATGGGAAATTCTTTTCAATAGTATCTTTTTTAATGGAGATGCTATGAATGCATTTGAGCCAAGAGCCATTGTTCTAAGGAGATGGGCCAGAATAATATTTGGGTAAGGCCTATAACTTTTATGTTTTGTACAGGGGAAAACTTGATTGGAAGACTATTTATTATTAGATCAATTAATTATTCCATAATTGCAAATAAGTCGGGAGTCTCATAGAAACTTATGATGCTTTTATATACAGGAAGAACCAAATACAACAACATTAAATTTTTTAAAATTGTGTTTTTTCTTTCCTTTTGACCTTAAATTATAATGGCCTTGCGTGTACTTGAGTTAGCATATTCACTTCACGGCCAAAACCCCCTCTATTTTAACATTGGTTGACTAAGCTTTGATTTCCTACTCATTAAAAGACTTCTTCCTCACCTTTGATAACTATGTGACAACTTGGAATCTATCTTCCCATCTTCACCATGAATAGGTTCTCTTCTTTTCTTTCTCAATGTTAAAGTGATTTGTTAATACACATTGATAATATCTTTCATCCAACATGCATAAAAGTATTGGAATGAAATATTCTGTGTTGAGTTTTTTGCTCTTACACCTTTTGTTATTTCTCATTCAGTTGAGTGACAGCGACTTTATATATGCTTAAAAATATAAGTATTTAATACTGCTGCTAAAAGATTTAATTCCTCAGCAATTGCTCCAAAAACTTAATAACAGTTATATATTTGATAAAGATGTATGTATAAAATATTCAATAATTGTAAAGTCACACTTATCAACACAAGTATATGTATCGCTCAAGTAATATAGGGCTCTAATGGAGTCCTAGATATCGATCCCACAGGGAGTAATATTAGAACTACGAACTAAGATTTTAGAAAAGCAATACTTAATCGCAACAACAGAATTCAATTTCCTTATCTGTCACTAATAGGCAATTGAAATAAATATGTATTTTAATATCTCTTAAATAACTAATTATATTAATGAAGGTTCTAATGTGATATTCAATATATAAGAAAGCATCATTCTCCTTGTCAAGAAATTATAGTGAATGGATGAAGTGAATCAGTTCAAATTGTGTTTTGTCAAACAGAAGCATGCATATTCTTTACCCTTTGGTCCAAGCATAAAGAACATTGACTAATCCTATGCTTGTTTACTGAATCTGCGGTTAGGATGGGAGGATACCGGCTCTCACTTCGGAGCTCTCACATTCCTCTCGCCTGAGGACTAACATCTACACTTCAGCACCCAAACGATAGGACCAAATTGGGGATTTTAGTATGTCACTCTAAAATCTCCAATTCTACGTCCCATAATTTTTTTTCCCTATTTATTTACACCCAACTTCCAAGGGCTTTGACCTCTCTGAATCTTGGATGTAATCTTCACTTTAGTTGTAAAGCTCAACATATTTTAACAAATACATTGGCCAGATTGAAAGTAAATTAATATTGAAGTGAAAAGATCATCACAATTTCTTTAACATTTTCATGGCTCAACCAATTCAAATCACCAATTCACAAATCTCAAGACAAGGAGAAAGACAGAGAAAACTACTCAGATCTCATGGAAAAAACACAACAAAACTCAGAATTCATATATAAAAGCAAAGTCATACAAACTACAATAAGTAAATAAACTTATCTTTAGTTTCTCCCCAAGTAGACTCCTCGAAGTTCCTCTGAATCTCTTTCTTTC
>NW_018246203.1:0-460 GCF_001263595.1 Phalaenopsis equestris
CACAGGAAAAACCATGACGGAGGTAGTATAGCACAACACTTCCCATCTTCGTAGCACTATCGTCTCTTTAATTACTGTAGAGGGATTATTCCATCCACGATTTACAAATCCTCCTTCCTTGATCAATCTTTCCTTCATCAGTACCTTGTTGAAGATTTGCCGCGCTTCCGCACTACGCGCTTCCGCACTAATAAACTTTCCGCACTAATAAACTTTCTCCGATTGAAAACTCGCACTCAGGGATTATCAGGAGAATTGGACGCCATGGGAATGAAATTGGTGGAGTTTCACTTCATTTTTGGGGGAAAATATGAAGTAGAAATTGAATTTGGGAGTTGAAAAGGGTAACTCCTGCCTGCAAAAACCCGCCATTCAAACCCAAGAAACCGCCATCTTGCCGGTCTCACCGTCGGCGGGGTCGAGTTCGAGGGCGCTATTGGCGAGCCTCTGTATTTATTTT
>NW_018246204.1:0-2152 GCF_001263595.1 Phalaenopsis equestris
AAAATTAAATGGATTTGAGGCTTCACCAAGGTAAAATGGTGGTTGATTTTGATGTATATGAATTTTATCGAGATTTTGCAACATCAATTGAGGCCAATTGACTAGGCTATGGGTTCAATTTGGTGAGATTAGGTCATATGGTCAAAGTTTTGACCCAAATTAAAATTGGGTTCAAATCATGGACCAATTGAGCTTGTATTTGGTTTAGTTTTGTCATATCAATAGCGAATTTCAATTTAGTATTGGAATTAGTGTCAATTGAGATCAGATTGGTGGACATTTGAGTTCGATTTGGGGAAATTTGGGTTTTTAAGGGCAATTTGGGGATTTTGGTTAAAGATTATCAAATTGGCCAAATTGGGTTATGTGGTAGTTGAGAGAATTGAAATTGGGATTATTTGGGATTTATTGCAATTTTCTGTTAATTTTTGGAATTTTTGGGATTTTGGGCCCAAGAGGGGTATTTTTGTAATTTGGGGGTGTTTTAGGGGCAAAAGGCCAAGATGGGTATTTTGGTAGAGTTGAGGTACCAATCATCTCCAATAAGCCATGGTCTTAGCTAAATCATAGCCCTAGGGCTAGTAGGTTTAGGGTACCATCTACATGAGTATCCCAAAAGATCAAGAGATCTAGGCTAGAAATTTAAGTTTAAGGTAGTGAGTGATTGAGAGTGTAGATGAGTGTAGATTAGTGTAGTGAGTGCCTTAGTTCCAGACCAACACCCAAGGTCAACCCTAAGGTCCAGCAATCCTAAGGGTGACTCATCTTGAGTTTCCCCCACAGTGACCCCACCTACTAAGTACTAGAGGTTGAGAGCACTATGTGGAACTTCAAGTTGAGTGAAGAAGAGTTTATAATTTCTAGTGGTGAGGGTTCCGTGTCTAGTTTTCTAGGTATAGTCAACAGGAAAAGTCCTATGGCTAGGCCCCAGGCTACTTAAGAGGAAAAACTAAACCTCAATAAAAATTGAGGTCAACAAATGGACCCCCAATAGGTGTGGTGTGCTGGGTAAGTACACCGCGCGTATTGGTGTTGACTAGCGAGATCAACAAAAACCAGTACATACTTCTAAGTCAACAGACCTCGAAGTATGCGTAGAGTTGTGTGTGTGATTTGTTTCTGCCGGGGAATTAGCATGTGACCATTTGGTTGAAATCAAGGAGTAGGGACTCTCATTAGGGATCAGAGAGTGAACTTGGAGGTATGAAATTTCCAAAATTTTCAAAGGATGGGAGTCAACATGTAAGTGTTGACCCCAAGGTGGGACTTAAAATCCAAATATCAACTCGAAAAGAGAGAGAGTGAGAGAGAGAGAGTCGGAGTGTAAGGGCTGACCTCGAATGTAATGAATCAGAAATATAGGACTGATTCAAAAATGAGAATTAAAATGTGGGTCAATTCTCAAAAGAGAGTGTCGGAATGTAAGGACCGACATCGAATGTAAAGAATCAGAAATGTAGGACTAATTCAGAAATGAGAATTGAAATGTAAGTCAATTCTCAAAAGAGAGCGTCGGAATGTAAGGACCAACCTCAAACGTAAAGAATCAGAAATGTAGGACTGATTCGGAAATGAGAAATTGAGGTATCAGTTTTAAGGAGAGAGTCAAAATTTAAGTATCGATCTTGAAATGTGAAAATTGAAATGTAAATATCAATTCAAAGATGAAAGAATTGAATTGTAGGTATCAATTCAAAGATATGAGAATTGAAATGTAAGTATCAATTCAAAGATATGAGAATTGAAATATAAGTATTAATTCAAAGACATGAGAACTGAAATGTAGGTATCAATTCTAAGATATAAGAAATGAAATGTAAGTATCAATTCAAAGACATTAGAGAATTGAAATATAAGTATCAATTCAAAGATGAGAGAATTGAAATGTAGGTATCAATTCGAAGATATGAGAATTGAAATGTAGGTATCAATTCGAAGATATGAGAATTGAAATGTAGGTATCAATTCAAAGATATGAGAATTGAAATATAAGTATTAATTCAAAGACATGAGAACTGAAATGTAGGTATCAATTCTAAGATATAAGAAATGAAATGTAAGTATCAATTCAAAGACATTAGAGAATTGAAATATAAGTATCAATTCAAAGATGAGAGAATTGAAATGTAGGTATCAATTCGAAGATGAGAGA
>NW_018246204.1:2416-3351 GCF_001263595.1 Phalaenopsis equestris
GAACTAAAATGTAAGTATCAATTCAAAGACATGAGAGAATTAATGTAAGCATCAATTCAAAGATGTGAGAATTGAAATGTAAGCATCAATTCGAAGATGTGAGAATTGAAATGTAAGTATCAATTCAAAGATCTGAGAGAATTGAAATGTAAGCATCAATTCAAAGATGTGAGAATTTAAATGTAAGTGTTATATGAGAAGGTTGATTTTGGAAAAGATTTGTGGAGTTTTATGGAGTTTTTGCGCAGAATGTGAAATTCTGCGAGGATGTGCAAAGGGTTAATATAGGTAACGATGGTTGTGCTGCGCACACAAAGAGTAGGAAATTCCAAAAATAGAAGTATCCACTCAACAGGTTTGTTTTATTTTCTTATTGTTTTTATCACAATTGATTTTTCAAAAATTTGTTTTTAAAGTTTTAATTTTAATTGGTTGATAAGAAATTTGTTTTGTTATTTATTCATTTATGATCATCTTTCATTTGTGTTTTGTTACGTTGTTGAAGATTTGTTGTTTCGTTCTTTGTTCATTTGAACTCTGAACCATCACATGGTTCGCGGCTTTCATCCATTGCACAAAAGGGCAATTGAAAAAAGGCACAACTTGAGAGAAATTTCCATTAATCTGCTTCAATAAAGATGGTACAGACCAAATATAGGCTAATGCCTCAAAAAGAGTACATCACGTAGTACATGCTGAAATGCATTGAGTGTCATCTCAAGATATGAGTACATCATAGACTGATTACATCAGATACATGTCATTCTTGCTAAAAGAAAGCAAGTGAATCCTCTGCGTTTAGTATATCGAGCTCTTGATCAAGCAGACCTTCTAAGTCGGGGTAAGAGTTCCCTTCGTATGTATTCAGGGGCACAACCTTCTAATAGCTCATAAGGAAATAGTTCCTCCAACTCCGGGCCTTGCTGGAATCCATA
>NW_018246205.1:0-376 GCF_001263595.1 Phalaenopsis equestris
AACTGTAGATGTCGTCCATCTGAAGTGAGAGGTGTCTTGGATGCAATTTGAGATCTGCTTTCAGAGAAGATTATTAATAATTTAAAGGAAATTAGGGCGTTCAATTTCTTTAACATGCCCCCCCATATCCCCAGGACAATGACATGACTTTACATATTGTGAGATGATGGGACATTGAGAGAAGGGTCTTCAAAATGGGTGAAAATAAGGTTAAATTACATGTTGACCACGTGGCTTTACTGATAAGGATGTCAAACAGAGGAGAGTTTGTTTCATTGAAGAAGACCCCTATCAAACGTGGATGTCAGATAAATAAAGAACTAACTGACAAGCTTTTTTGTAGGAGCTTCCACCCCTCCATTTGAGCAATTATATT
>NW_018246206.1:0-683 GCF_001263595.1 Phalaenopsis equestris
CGTACATACCACTCAATTTTTATGTATTTACGTATCGAAAACCTAAACTTCAATTTTTTATATAAATGTCACATTATCTATGCTACAAAAGTGATTTTTTTTTTGTGACATGAAAGATTTATGTGGTATAAATGTAAAAGATAAAGTTTAGGTGTTAGGTATATAAATACATATTGATTGGGTGGTAAGTATATAAATGGCCCGATAAAGAAAAACCTGCTTGTCACTTGTTTTTTTAGTCCCACATCTAATGGACACATCTAGTGGAGACGAGTAACTTCTACTCCATAAAAGAAAATGTGCAACAATATATTATTACACGAGAGGTTCTTAAGGAAATATTCTTCATATAAAACATGAATATTATGTTTTGGACAGAATAGAGCAACAAATTTGAGGGATTTCGCGCATTTAACCTCAGGAATCGGTTGATTTACAGGATTTTCAAGATTTGGAGAGAGCTCTTCTGTTTATTGTTGTTACTTCTCAAACAGTTATGTTGAATTTATAGAATTTAATGAATTTATTATCAAATAATTTTTTAAATTAAAACCATTTAGAATTTAATAAATTCATATTTAAAGAATTTACTAAATACTAATAGTTCAAACATCATCAAGTCAAAAAATAAGGTAGATTTCCGGACTGCGGATGTAGAGATACGTTCGGAGTCCAATAAAATC
>NW_018246207.1:0-2925 GCF_001263595.1 Phalaenopsis equestris
TTGTGCTTTAGTTCATAATATTTCTGCAATCAATCCTGAACATATTTCAATTTATCTCTAATTAACATGCTTTTTTATGTGGCTTCATCAAATAACTCAAGGAACTAATATTTGATGTTCGCCCATTTCAATCTAACTTAGTGGAGTTCTACATTTTATGTCATACAGTGTTTCATAAGAAATCATTTTGATACTAGCTTGAGAGTTATTATAATAGGTCAATTCAATCATTGGGATATGATCTTCCCAACTATCTCTAAAGTCACTGACACAAAACCTCAATAAGTCTTCCAATAATTAAATTATCTTTTCTGATTACTTGTCGGTCGGTGGAAGAAATGTTGTGCTAAGATGCAAATGCGTACCCAAACCTTCTTGAATGTTTTTAACCACTTGGATGTGAATCTTTCATCTTAGTTAGAAACAATAATTTTCAGAACACCATGCAATCTGATAATTTCTTTTACATAAAATTTGGTCAACTATTCAACTAAATTTGTTTGCTGGATTAGCAAAAAATAAGCTGACTTCGTTATTCTGTCAATAATCACCCAACTAATGACGTTACCTTGTCTGGATTTGTAAATCCCATAACAAAATCCATAGCAACTTCAACCATTTTCATTTAGGTACAGGCAATGATTGCAGTAATTTGTTGGGTCTCTAACGCTCAACCTCTATGTGATAACAATTTCTGAGAAATTTGATAAAAATTTTGGCGACATACAATGTACCCCAATTTTATCACCCATCGAAATTTTATCAAAATATTTTAATTAAATTTTACACGAAAAATCGATCAATTCCATATAAAGCATTGTATGTAAATTATAAACATATTAAGAAATATAAAATTTAAAAATTTTCAATTAAATTAATTAAATTAACCTTAATTGATTCCCTAATCACTTAGCTTCATTGTAGCCAATCGACATTCCTTCGCCTTTTAATCCTTTGTTTGACCGAATAGAGCTAAAGCTTCGATTCTTTCCTCCCCTCTTGATTTTCCTTATCTCTAGTTCATGGGTTCACTCACTAGATGCCTGACTGAAGACCTAAGGAGCTACGATCGCAACAAGCCCTCAAACACGAGCAGAAGGGACGAGCGGTTAGCTGGTAAGCCGCAACCTACTTCCCTCGCCCAATTTCTTCTCTTCCCCGATTTTTCTCCCCGCTCCTTTCTCGCGTGGCTAAAGCTTGCTACATTGCAATGGTCGTAGGTAGCAGACAAGTCCAACAACACTAAAGGAAGAAGCAATCCGCATATTAGGGATCCGAGGTATTTTTTGTGAGTATGAAACCCTATTTTATACTATTTGAGAATTTCATGTTCTCTCTAGCTTTCATTTTGAGTTTTGTCTCATTTTTCGTATATTATTCCTTTCCGATAACCGTCTCAAGCACTGATTGTGTGTCAGAAGCGTCGAACATCTTTTGCGAGCTTCCAAAAGGGTTCTAGCAAGACATCAGCGTAGAAGTGTGGTTAGAGTTGATAGAAAGCGAATTTGGCAGGTTTAGAAAAGAATTGGTCGCTAAGAAAGCTCTTTAAGGCATCTTTTAGCAAATCATTTATATTTTTGGTTATATTACTTTATTAGCGAAGATATCTTTAAAATCTGAAGTAAACTGTGAATTATAGGTAGTTTACCGAGGCGGCAAACTCAAGGAGAGAGTGTGAATATTCACAGTAAAACGACCATATAATTTTTAGGTAAACTAATCCTAAGTTAAGAAAATTAATTTGATTAACATAAATTACTTGAATCTTAAATTTTAATATTATGCTTTATAGGTATTAATCTCAACGTAAAATTCATCGCAACCTCCAGCTAATTGTTGAATATTAAAAGTTTAGTGTGGAAACAGAGGTGAGTTAGGATTTCAAAGTTTCAGTAATTTTTTTTTTAATTTCATGTTGTATGTTTGTCTTCATGTATGCCCTAATTAAATCAGATCCTTCATATTGATAGGATAGCTATGCATGATAAGAAGAATAGAAAAAGATGAGCACGCATGAAAGATGTGCAGAAGATGAATGATATTTAGATAGACATTATATGTAAGATAGAAATGTAAGATATGCATGTAGAAAAAATATACAAGATATAAGTAATAGTATTCATGAGATAAATATATGATATGATAGATATGTCTATTGAATAGTTATACAATAGAATAAATATGCATGTTAGTAGATGCATGAAGATATCTCAGAATAATGTATGTATGAAGAATAAAATAACTTATATGTGAATGCTTGCATGTGCATGTTCAAATAAAAATTTAACCCACTAATGATACAGAAAAGGACGTTAGTCCACCCATGCGCATAGAGTTTTTTTTACCACCCCGCACAATTGTGATGGTTAGATCACTAACTGCTGTGCCAACGGGATAATAGCAGCCAAAGGCGGTACACCAGAGCTTACCTCCTAGATAATTATAATGTTTACATTGATAACCGATGTGCCAATGAGATAATATCGGTTAGAAACATGTAAGGGTCTTTCCATCCTAGATAATTGTGATATGTAGATCGCTAACCGCAGTGTCAACGAGAGTTGACGGGGCAATATCGGCTAAGAGTGTGTTAGGTTTGTTGACGGTGATCCTCATAGAGACAAATGCATATGTAGAGTATAAAATAAAAGTAAAGTTAAAATAAATGTTTACAAAAGATTGTGTATTTTTATTTAGAAAATGTTCAATGATACATGTATTAGCATATGACTTATTGGTTATAAATATCTTTGATTGTGTATAAACATATTAGATTATATATAAACATATGTTAGATTGCTTATAAATAAATATGAAAGATCAACATATTATACGATTTCTTATATACACGCATGCATATTATACTATTTTCAAAGGATTATTGTAGTTTAGTAGTGTGATTACTTCTGTGTTATATTTAAATAA
>NW_018246208.1:0-232 GCF_001263595.1 Phalaenopsis equestris
TTTTATAATTAATAAATACTCCAGAAATTAAAAGGATTCTTACAATTCAAAAATAATTCAATAATTCATGAAATTCGGTCTCAATGTTTCTCTAGTTTAAGTCTACTCCATTAAAAATTTCAAGGGCTTAGTCTTTTCCTTGATCAAGTTATGGAATTTTCTTTAAAAAATCCTATTTTACACTAAAATAAATATGTAAATTAAATTCAAATTTAAGAAATCACATTTTCTT
>NW_018246209.1:0-338 GCF_001263595.1 Phalaenopsis equestris
TTAGGGGTGTAAACGAACCGAACATGAACGAACAGTGCTTGTGTTCGTATTTAGTTCGCTTGAAATTTAGTTTGTTTGAAATAAACCCGTGTTCGAAATTATTCGTGGAGTCGTTGTTCGTGTTCGTTTCTTAAAGAACGAGTCAAACACGAGTTATTTGTGAATGACGAGCAAGTTTGACATCGTTAATATTAATATACATAAATAATATATTATATTAATTATATAACTTATACTATATAAATATATAATATCTATATTAGTCTATTACTAATATAGTATATTAATATATTATTATTATTAATTTATTATATATTATAATTTATAAAATTTAATTT
>NW_018246209.1:1566-2318 GCF_001263595.1 Phalaenopsis equestris
TATTAAATATAACAAATACTTCTTTATTACCTCCAAGCAGTAGAGTCAAATATTTAGCTCTAAGTTATATCATCAAAAGTCTTCGACCTTAAGAGCTTAAAGATTACAGACCTATATTTCTTTGTAATATAATTTTTAAAGTGAATGACAAATTAATATATGAATAATTAAAGAGTATTTAGGCTGATATCATTCAACCTTCTCAAACTTCTTTCTTTTCAAGAAAGGACATGGCTGATAATATAATAGTTGCTAATGAGATGCTGCAAGATTTAAATTCTTTGAGTTACCCCAAAAGTTTTTATTTCAAAATTAATCTTAAAAAAGCTTTTCATTCTATTAGCATAGATATTATTTATGATATATTAGATAATATATTATTTTCTATCAAATTCATAGATTGGATTGAAAATTTTGTTGCACGAGTTTAATTCTTTATTATTATTAACCGTGAATTACATGTATTCTTCTCTTCTTTATTTGTTTTAAGGCAAAACTGTCCCCTCTTTCTTTATATTTTTATAATTATCATATATACATTTTATTGACACTTGGAGCACAATAGAGAGCAACATAATTCAGGAAATACTAATGGTGATATTGCACATCTCATTTGTGCAAATGATCTTCCGCTCTTTAGAAAGGCTAATATTCAAGAGACTCATTTGCTCTCACACTTAAATTCTTATATGAGGTCTTTAACCTTCAATCAAATCCTTGTTAGGCTCTTTAATGAAATGCGCAACTAAGAA
>NW_018246210.1:0-351 GCF_001263595.1 Phalaenopsis equestris
AAGCCCCCAAACCATCACAATTAAACCTTCTGGCTTCCCTAACCCAGCTAGTCACCGGCTCAGCCCTGGATGGCTAGACTAGTGGCCGGAAAACGGCATGCCCAAGAGGTCCAAATGGATGAAACCCAAAATTGGGACTCTCTGAGATGGCTCAACCTTATTGGCTAATTGCGTCGTTCAACCCTCCACATCCTCCTCTCAGCTCTCCTGACTTGCCCTGGTGACAACCATGACTCCCTCTTTAAATAGGACCCCTCTCACGGCCAAATCAAGAGATCATCCAATTCCTTGGGAGACTATGAAAATTTTTCCAAAACCACTCCAAGCCTCCCCGAGTTCAATCCCACTGTC
>NW_018246211.1:0-628 GCF_001263595.1 Phalaenopsis equestris
CTATTAGTAACCAATGTCATTATGGCAAGGAAGATGCGTGTTTCATAGAACAAAACACAAAGGTTAATGTTTGGAGGCAAGGAAATATAGAAGTTATTTGAATAAAAGTTAATTGTTGAAAATATATTTTTGAAAAGGTGAAAATTACTTTTTAAATTCCAATTTTTACTTCTTTTATTGGTTCAAGGAGGTGTTATGATAGAATTTATTTTTCATTTGGTAACATCTTTGTATCATTTTGGTGTCTAAAGAGCACCATTGAGCTGTTGATGCAATTCCTTATTTCTCGCTCTTTTAAATTTTTTTAAGAAAATGTTGATCATAATGAAGGCTTCAAAAAAATTACCTCATTTAACCAATAAAGTTAATTGAGATATGCTCCAATCATATAGTATTGATGTTTTCTATAGGTACTAATTCCTATGGTTAATTGCATCAATGAAAACAATGAAAACACTATTACTAAGCATAAAAATGATTGAATGAGTTGATAATTTTTAAGCTATAAAATAACTCGAGAAAAACAAGCATTAAATTTAGAATTGATCAATGCAATGACTTATGTCCATTGTGAAAAGAATTGAAAGTAAATATACACTAATTAAGAACATAAATGTATATGGAATGT
>NW_018246211.1:2649-5537 GCF_001263595.1 Phalaenopsis equestris
GCCCCGATGGATGGGTGTTCCATTGAGGTAGTGACCCTAAAGAGTGGGTGTGTCGTGGAGATAGATGACCGATGGATAGGTTTGCAATGGAGGCAGTGAACCGAAGAATGGGTATGTCGTGAAGGCATTGACCCGACAGATGGGTATGCCAATAGGACAGTGCTCACAAGGGTGGGTGTGTCGTGGAGATAACAACCAGAAAAATGGGTATGTCATAGAAGCATAGGCCCTATATATGGGCGTGTCGTGGAAGTAGTGACCCAAATGAGTGGAAATGTTGTGGAAGCAGAGAGCCGAATGATTGGTGTGTCGATGAGGCGGTGGCTCGAAAGGGTGGGTATGTCGTGAAGGTAGAGGTCCGACTGAGGGGTATGTCGACGAGGCAGTGACCAAAGGGATGAGCATGTTGTGGAGGCAAGGGCCCGACAAATGGGCATGCCAAGGAGCCAATGACCAGAGGAATGGACATGTCGTGGAGGCAGAAGCTCGACAGATGAGTATGCCGAGGAGGCAGTGACTAAGGGAATGGGAATGTCATGAAGGCAGCGACGTGACAAACATGTGTGTTGAGGAAACAATGACTTGAGGGATGGGCGTGTCGTAAAGGTTGTGGCCTAACATATGAGTATGTCGAGGAGGCAGTGATACAGAGGATGCCCGTACCGTGGAGGCAACGACCCCAAATATGGGTGTGTCATGGAGGGAGTGACTAGAAAGGGTGGGCGTGCCATGGAGACAAAGGCCCGAATGATAGGTGTGTCGTGGAGGCGGTGACCCGGGGATGATGATCCTCATTGGGGAGGATCACAAACACACGTGAGCATGTGATATGGTGCAAAGGCATACAAACATGCAAGTGTTAAGTCGCCTGATATATAAGACGCCACTGAGAAAAATTACAAATTTCCCTAAATAAGACCAAACACACATGAAAGCAGACAAGCATGCAATATGATGTAAAAGCATACAAGCATGCAAGTGATTGGTTAGACCGAAAAAAGTTGGTGGAGGGGAATTAACCACCTTTCTGCGATTTTGGCAGTCTCGGGAGTCTAAACAATATTAAAAACGACGAAACATTATCAAGGCGTTCGATACCTGAGTGCTTAGGCACTAGATCAGACACCTAGGCACCAACTAGGTGGCGCCATACTTTCATGTTCTTGTGAAAATGCTGGTTTTAGGCTATTTTTGGGCGCCTGGCTACCAAGTTCTTGGTTTGGGAGGTTCAAGAAGTGGTTTTGGGCGCTTAAGCACCTAGTGTCGGCGTCCTGTCACCGTTCTAGCCCAGAAACCCTGATTTTTGTTGGAAAATCTTAATGGAGGATTTTCTCGATCGTTAAACTACAAGAGACTCCATATGAGTAAGAAAATAGTCTCATAACCCTGAAATTGAGTATTATCATTGACCATTCCCCAAAGAAATCGGTGCCAACAGTCATCCCAAGCCACAATTCAGGTAAGGGGGGACTCCGTTACTTCCCTTATCCATGGGAGGCTCCAGACGAAGATGTGGTGACTTCTAAACATCAAATTAGGGACTAAGCACATCTCACGTCTTGAAGACCCTCCTATGGAATATTCTCTCAGGTAAGGATAAATAACCGCAAACTCAAGCTTATTGCCCCGAACAAGTGCTAGAGAGTCTTGGATGTGTGTCTTGAATTGTTGGACACTACAGACAAACCATATACCATCTCAGATCGTGCAAGTGGGCACCCTACACTCATGACAACCAAAAATACTGCTAAAACTAGGTATCAATATTAAAACCTCTAACATTCCAATTAGCTAACTTACGAAAAAACATTATAATAATAAAAATTAAATAAATAAGAAAGTTAAAAAACTAGAAATAAACATATCTCTCCCCTTCTTGCTTCTAATAAAAACATTAGGTTGAGATGACGAAGGGCTGTTAATGTTATTAACAATACTGATACCAGAAGAACAAGCACTAGAAACAATGTTAACAACCAAACCAACACCTTAGGAAGATGTATTATTAGCAAAAATAATATTAGAAATCCCATTGTGAACATTATTATGATAAGAAAGAATATTAGAGAGAATCACAACATCCAAAACAATGTCATTAGCTTTTTCAGATTGCTCAGCAAAAACTAAACCCAAAACATTTAAGTTTGGTTGTAATCAAGAAAAAGGCTTCATTATTAACCAATGTTACCAACAAGGGATTATGATAATCAATAAATTCATTAATATTAAATTGAACCACAACCACAACATTAAGATCATGAGGGATTAGAGGAATTTAGGGTAGGTTGAATATTTTTAGACCCTTAATAAGACATAAAAATATTAACTGATTTACTACAAAATTATTCCTATTATATTGCCGAAGCTTTGAGTAGGAATAAGATTAATATGAAGGGCACAGGTAGATACATTAGGACAATTAGAGGGGCTGTGGGAAAAGGTAAAACAAGCACTACAAGACACATGTTTCCATTCATATACCACTAGAATAATAAACTCTTTTTTTTAAAAACAATAACAACAGATTCAGGGAGAGGAGAATCACCATTGATTTGTACATTATCCCTAACAAACAACAATCAAAAGCTTTTGGCTCTGAACTAATCAACTACAAGAAGAATACAAATCTTGTTAGCAATTTTAGAGATTCCATATTCAGACCAACAAAATAGAGAGAGATTTGGAAATTTAACCCAAATCGGGATTTCTTTGAAATCTTCCCCACTTGGTTTAAAATCGATGGTTCATCCTTGAAGTATAAATGGTTTACCTCTAATAAACAAATGACTACTAGATAAGACTATCTCCAAGTTTTCCAAACAAGTAAACTTAAAAATAAAAAAAAAAACCTTTGGTTAACGAAAATAACCCAACCAAATCTTTCAATT
>NW_018246212.1:0-2267 GCF_001263595.1 Phalaenopsis equestris
GAGGATGCCCGTACCGTGGAGGCAACGACCCCAAAGATGGGTGTGTCGTGGAGGCAGTGACCAGAGAGGGTGGGCGTGCCATCGAGACAAAGGCCCGAATGATAGGTGTGTCGTTGAGGCAGTGACCCGGGGATGATGATCCTCATTGGGGAGGATCACAAACACACGTGAGCATGTGATATGGTGCAAAGGCATACAAACATGCAAGTGTTCGGTCACCTAGTATATAAGACGCCACTGAGAAAAATTACAACTTGCCCTAAATAAGACCAAACACACATGCAAGCAGACAAACATGCAATATGATGTAAAAACATACAAGCATGCAAGTGATTGATTAGACTGAAAAAAGTTGGTGGAGGGGAATTAACCACCCTTCTGCGATTCTGGCAGTCTCGGGAGTCGAAACAATATTAAAAACGATGAAACATTATCAAGGCGTTCGATACCTGAGTGCTTAGGCACTAGGTCGGACGCCTAGACGCCAACTAGGTGGCGCCATACTTTTAGGTTCTTGGGAAAATGTTGGTTTTAGGCTATTTTTGGGTGCCTATGTGCCTAGAGACTGGCGCCAGGCTACCAAGTTCTTGGTTTGGGAGGTTCAGGAAGTGGTTTTGGGCGCTTAAGCAGCTAGGGTCGGTGTCCTGACACCGTTCTAGCCTAGAAACCCTGATTTTTGTTGGGAACGCTTAATGGAGGATTTTCTCGATCGGTAAGCTACAAGAGACTCCATATGAGTAAAAAATAGTCTCATAACCCTGAAATTGAGTATTCTCATTGGCCATTCACCAGAGAAATCAGTGCCAACAGTCATCCCAAACCACAATTCGGGTAAGGGGGGACTCCGTTACTTCCCTTATCCATGGGAGGCTCCAGACGAAGATGTGGTGACTTCTAAACATCAAATTAGGCACTAAACACATCTCACGTCTTGAAGACCCTCCTATGGCATATTCTCTCGGGTAAGGATAAATAACCACAAACTCAAGCTTATTGCCTCGAACAAGTGCTAGAGAGTCTTGGATGTGTGTCTTGAACTGTTGGACACTACAGACAAACCATATACCATCTCAGATCGTGCAAGTGGGCACCCTACACTCATGACATCCAAAAATACTGCTAAAACTAGGTATCAATATTGAAACCTCTAACATTCCAATTAGCTAACTTAGGAAGAAACATTATAAAAATAAAAATTAAATAAATAAGAAAGTTAAAAAACAAGAAATAAATATATCTCTCCCCTTCTTGCTTCTAATAAAAACATTAGGTTGAGATGACGAAGGGCTGTTAATGTTATTAACAATACTGATACCAGAAGAACAAGCACTAGAAACAATGTTAACAACCAAACCAACACCTTAGGAAGATGTATTATTAGCAAAAATAATATTAGAAATCCCATTGTGAACATTATTATGATAAGAAAGAATATTAGAGAGAATCACAACATCCAAAACAATGTCATTAGCTTTTTCAGATTGCTCAGCAAAAACTAAACCCAAAACATTTAAGTTTGGTTGTAATCAAGAAAAAGGCTTCATTATTAACCAATGTTACCAACAAGGGATTATGATAATCAATAAATTCATTAATATTAAATTGAACCACAACCACAACATTAAGATCATGAGGGATTAGAGGAATTTAGGGTAGGTTGAATATTTTTAGGCCCTTAAGAAGACATAAAAATATTAAATGATTTACTACAAAATTATTCCTATTATTATTGCCAAAGCTTTGAGTAGGAGTAAGATTAATATGGAGGGCAAAGGTAGAAACATTAGGACAATTAGAGGGGCTGTGGGAAAAGGTAAAACAAGCACTACAAGGCACATGTTTCCATTCATATACCACTAGAATAATAAACTCTTTTTTAAAAAAAAACAATAACAACAGATTCAGAGAGAGGAGAATCACCATTGATTTGTACATTAACCTTAACAAACGACAATCAAAAGCTTTTGGCTCTCAACTAATCAACTACAAGAGGAATACAAATCTTGTTAGCAATTTTAGAGATTCCATATTCAGACCAACAAAATAGAGAGAGATTTGGAAATTTAACCCAAATCGGGATTTCTTTGAAATCTTCCCCACTTCGTTTAAAATCGATGGTTCATCCCTGAAGTATAAATGGCTTACCTCTAATAAACAAATGCCTACTAGATAAGATAAGACTATCTCCAAGTTTTCCAAACAAGTAAACTTAAAAAGAAAAAAAAAACCTTCGGTTAACGAAAATAACCCAACCAAATCTTTCAATT
>NW_018246213.1:0-582 GCF_001263595.1 Phalaenopsis equestris
ACTACCTGCGATGGCTTCTAGAGAGCTACGGTATGACTTTTTAAAAAAAAAAAAAAAAAATTTTAATGCCTGCCATAGTTTTTTAAAGAGCAGCTTTTTCTGCAACAGCTTCATAACTGCTTCCTCAAACGTTGCAGCTGCCCCAAACAAACACTAAGTCTTTGATATATTCTTTTGTCAATTGGACTGTTTGCTTCACTTCTATCCAGTCTTTTTGGTAATGCATGGCTATGTCTGTAGGCTTATACTTAAGCATATCAATTTCACATAAGAGATCTAAGATGTCTTTCCTTTAGAATATGAAAAGTCCCTCCTTAGACCGAGTCACCTCCATTAATAAAAAATATCGGAGTCTCAAGGTCCTGGGTCTTAAATATGTTGCAAACATCCTTTTTAGCATAATGATCTCCTCAGAATTATCACCTATTAAAATGATATTATTTTCATATACTATGAGAAGAACAATTTTTTTATGGTTGGATTTAACAAATAGTGTATTATCAGCTTGACACTGATGATATCCATTTGTAATCACTATTTTAGCAATCCTATCACGCTAAGTATGATGAGATTACTTTAAGC
>NW_018246214.1:0-2320 GCF_001263595.1 Phalaenopsis equestris
TTATCTTTCTCTCTCTCACCCTCTAGCTTCCTCTCGCTTTTTTCACTGACTTCCTCTCGCTTTTTTCACTGACTTCTCTCACTTTTTTCACTGCCCCTCTAGCTTCCTCTCTTATCCTGCCCCACTCTCTTCTCTTCTATTCTCTTTCTCTCTATCTCTTCACCCTCTCTTCTCACTCTCGCCATCACTCTTTCTCACTCACGTCACTCCTTCTCTCCCTCTCTCTCTCTTCTCACTTTTATTTCTTCCTGACTCATGCTATATTTTTTCATTCTCTATCTCACTCTATCTCCTCACACTTCTCTTTTAGCTCATTCCCATTTACTCTCTCACCCTGACTCACTCTCCCTCTCCTCATCATTCTCCCTCCTCTCGCTTCATCTCTCTCTCTCGCACTTTCTCTTCTTGCTTCCTTATTGACGTTTTCACACTCTCTTTCTCACTTTTCTCTCTCCGTTATTACTCTCTCTCTCTCTCTCATCCTTTCAATCTCCCAACTCTCACCCTCTCTCTCTCTCTTACGCTTTCTCTCTTCTCTCTCTAACTATGCATCTCTCACTCTCTCTTCTCTCCTCTACTTTCTCTTAATCTACTATTTATCTTTTTTTTGCTCTCTCCTACTCTCGCACATGTTCTCCTTTCGAAAATCTCTCTTCTTTCACTTTTTCTCTCCCACTCACTCATTTTTTCTATCTTTTACCCACTCTCTTCCCCCACATCTTACACACTCTCAGTAGATATCCTGCTTTTCTCACTTGCTCACTCTTGCTCTCTCCCTCCTCTCTCACATTCTTCTTCACAACCACCTAACCTTCCTTCCTCACTCACTTCCCTTCTCTCTCTCACTGTCATTCCATCCCTCCCACCCTTTTTCTCATAGACACACGCACACACACACTCTCTCTTTTTCCTTTTACTCTCTCCCTCTCTTAATACCTCTTTCTGTATCTCACCTTCCATATCTCTCTCCCTTTCTATATCTCACTCTATCCCTCTCCCCTTTCTCTCTCTCTCCCTTTCTCTCTTTCTCCTTATAACTCTCACACTATCTCTCAGTATCTCTCACTCCTCTCACTCTCTTTCATCATTACTATTGCCCTCCTCTCTTTCTTTCTCTCTCTTCCGCTCCATCACAAGAGAGAGAAGAGTGCGGGAGATTGTGATGAGTGAAAGTGAGAGGAGGAAAAGAAAAATAGAGAGAAAGGAGAAAGGGAGGGGAAAGAGAGCAAGAGAATGAAGAGAGAGAGAAGAGCAAGAGAAAGAACGAGAGCTCTATCTCCTTACCTAATTTTGTTTCTTTATTTTTTCTTCTCTTTTTATTGTCTCTCTATCAAGAGGGAAGGAGGGAGAGAGATATAGAGAGTGATAGTGAAAGAGAAAATGGGACAAACTAGAGGAGTAATAAAGAGATAGGGTGATGGTGTAAAGAAAAGAAAAGGAAAGAGTGTGAGATAAGAGAGAGAGATATTGAGTGTGGGAAAAGAGATATATATAGTGATAGCATGATGGAGAGATAGAGAGAAAAAAGAGCATGTGAGTTGAGGGAGTGGCAAAGAGGTAGATGCAGAGAGACAATGAGATAGTGTGTGATAAAGAAATACTGAGAAAGAAAAAAGAGACTAAGATAATATAGATAGTGGATAGAGAGAGAGGAGTGTGAGAGAGAGAAAGATGAGCTAGCAAGGGAGAGAAGAAATGAGAAGGAAGAAGAGAGGTGAGAGAGAGAATTAGAGAGAGTGAGGAAGTGAGAGGGAGAAATTGAGAGAAAAGAGAGAGATAGTTATAGAAAGTGAGGGAGAAAAAAAAGAGGCAAAGTGCAAAGAGAGATAAAGAGAGTGTGAGAGAGAGAAGAGAAGAGGAAGGGAGGAAGCAAGAAAGTAAGAGAAAGAGAGAGAGAAACTAAGAGGTGAATGGGAGAGAGATAGGGAGAGAGGGGGATAGAGCAACAAATAAAGGGGGAGGGGAGAGAGATATCAACATTTAGATAAAGGGAGAGAGTGAATGAGAGAGAGGGTGAACGAGTGAGTGAGGGAAGAGGAGGGATGGTGGGATAAAGATGGAGAGGGATAGAGTTAGAGGGAATGAGAGATATAGAGAAATTGTGTGACAGAGTGAGAGAAGTTGATAGTACAAGAAAGAGAGAGAGGAAAGAGAGAAAAAGGGAAAGGGGTGGAGGGATGGAGAGAGAGAGAAAGAGCATGATTGAGGGAGAGGAAAGTCAGAGAGGATAGAGAAAGAAGAGATTGAGGGAGAGAATGAGAGATGTCAAAGTAATAAGAGGAGACATAGAAGGAATATAACGATTAAGCAAGAGAAAGTG
>NW_018246215.1:0-967 GCF_001263595.1 Phalaenopsis equestris
AGTGGTCTCAATTGGAGATTCCACAACTCATAAGTAGGGCTCAATAACTGCTACACGATGATCTTACCTACCACCAATTCAACAGCTGACAAGAAACGCGTCACATGAAAATACTCACATAAGGCCCCTTCCCCACAAGGGAACCTTTCCTTGTCCGATTGGGATGCTGACCTCCTGGATACCACGTGGTTTTTTTCCGTTTCTGAGATTTTTACATAAAAACTCTTGATATCTCTACTGGTTATTTTCTTTTATTTGAATGTGTGTTGAATCTTCATACAATACTAAGATGATAATTTGTTACTCCACCGTCGCGAATTTTCTAGCACACATCAAGATTTATAATTTTGTTATTGTAATATTATCAAATATTATTTAAAACTAAGAATAATTGTCTTACATTCATGACTTTAGATAGTTCGTGTGTGCTTGATCTATTTACAATTATTCTTCAAATTAATTTATTGCTTAAAGTTTAACTTTAATAACTTCTTTGAACTTTTAAATTTTTTTTTCATATGATAAAAAAAAAATTGAAATTAATATTTAAACAACAACTAATACCATATAAAAGAAATATAAGTAATTGGACAATTTTGTAAATAATAATAGATACATTAATATTTATAAAATTCATAATCTCTTAAATCTATTAGTTAAATTCTTATGTAAATATTAAAATTTTAATCATTATTTTTGTTTTTTTATCATTCTCTCAATAATTTAATGTTCCTTAAAAAATAAGATAATTATTAGATTTGAAAATTAATACATTTTAAGCGTTATGAGTCATCACAACTGTTAGTGTGAAAATGTTTTGACACTCTCATTACATATAATGATTGTCTTTTTTGGTCAGCTTATTAAGAGGAGCTTATTAAGGGGTGTCTGGTAGCATATTTATGATAGTATTTAGATTTCATTATGTTTCTTTTTTTTCATTTCATCATCTCTTTGACATAAATCA
>NW_018246216.1:0-4066 GCF_001263595.1 Phalaenopsis equestris
TTTTAAATCTTGCCCAAATCCTTAACATCTTATGGTTAAGTGATTAGAGTTGTGAAAATGACTCTTTGTTCGTGAACGGCTTTTGTTCGGCTCCCTCAGCAAAAAAGGCGGTTAAGCAAATGAGCCGAACGCAAACACACTTTTTGAGCTCGAAATATAATAGAGCCGGGTTCAGCTCGTGTTCGGCTCGTTTAAACCCCTAGTCATATTCTTTCAAATCTTGAATAATATTTTGAATTCTATTTATGTGTTCTGTTACGGTGCAAGAATCATACATCTTACATTTGTACAATAATTCAACATAATATTTTTCTAAACTGATATCTTCATTTTTCGTATTTTGATTCCAGTACTTTCCAGAACTCAAAAGAAGATGCTGACATACAAAATATATCATAAAGGTGATCAAAAGATATACTAAGAATGCGCCCAAGATAAAAAAAAAAAAAATTCAATAATAAAATTTTAATTTATCCTACCATTCATCTTAAGAGAAATTATCTCCACTTCCCAAATTATGTTAATGCAAAAATAACCTAAATATGTTAATCAAAGTGTTGTTTTATATTGCCATTTCCTAAAATGTGTTCTTATATATATAGCCAGGGAGGGAGACATGTCATGATGAAATGATTCTTGTGTAGATATATTAATTTGATGTAAAATTATTTATCCACTCTATAATTATTAGAACTATTAAAATAAATTGACAACATGAAAGTAAGAAATAAATTTAACACTATTAAGAAAATAACAATAAAAACAATAAGATTGAAATAGCTTGGCAGAGAAACATGTCATTGACACTACCTTTATAATAGAATAAGAATTGGACGCATCAATTTCTAGTTGTCTCTTCTACTCGTGAGATATAACACGTCATCTTAAGTTGCCCAAAAAGAAGAATGAAAGTTTTTGGAGAAAAATAAGAAAGAATTAAAAAATATTTTATCTCTTTTCATGATCCTATTCTTATATATTTATAATTGAAAGTTGAGAGTAGAATAATAAATATTAGTTATGATTTATAATGTTTAGTGGATATTATTTTAAGTTATAGATTTATCTATTTATTTGTATTAAATTTAATTTATGTTAAAAACTACAACATTAACATTTAATTAATTTAATCAAGCTAATTCCAATGTTATAAGTAATAATATTATTAAATTATAAAGTTATAAGTTTATAATGTTATGATGCTATTGTTATTTTTTTATTATTTATACTATTTATACCATTCCTTACTAAGCAGTAATGGTTATTATTCTTTTCCTTGGCATTGGCTTATTTCACCTTATTGTTTACTTCTTATTCATAGCATCCATATTTCTAAAGATTGTGTTAGCTATCTTTGGAATAGAAAGAATCAACATATCAATAAAATGTTTATTATTTTATTTATGATACTTTTCCGGTTAGAACGTATTAGTTTTGTATAAAGATTGTTATATGAACTTGACTTTGCTTACTTCGATTTTTTTAAATTCTGGTTTTAAAGCCAGTGATATTCTTGATTTCAGAGGTATTAATGTTAATTTTGATTGTTTTCTTTGTCATAATGATATGTAGAAACTTATAATCATTTATCTTTTGTATGTTTCTTTTCTCATATTTTATTGAAGAAATGTATTCCTGGTAGAGGGTTTTCATTACTGCCAGTAATTTTTTCCATGATTTTTTTAATATTTTGTGAGTATTAGCTGTAAAATTTACAAAAGATTCTTCCATTTAGAAATTTAAACTATTGCTTATGAATTTGGTTTGAGAGAAATAACAGAATTTTTAATAATTCTAAAACCTCTTATGAGAATAATTCTAAAAAAATTCTATGGAAACTTATGCAAACAAATTGCAAATGGAATTTGAAGTATGATATTCAAAATTTTATTGAATTTTTTTTTATATAAATTATTGTTCCTTCGGTCCATCTTTTGGAGGAATTTTATGTTTGGAGTTATGTAGTTGGTTTTTCTTTTAGGTCTTGCCTTTCTTGATATGTTTTGACTAGAAGTTATTTCTTCTGTTTTTTTTTTCTGTTTTGATATTTGTTTCTCTTTGCATCCTTCTACGTTAGGGAGCTCGGTTGGTCTGTGATATATTTTGATGTAACTTTTATATTATCTTGCTTTATTGAGTTGTTGTTTGGTTCTATTTTGGAGTTTATTTTTGCTCCTGGTTTATTTTTTAGTTGACAACAATTGTTGATTTTTTATTGTTGTTTATGATGGTGAATCCTCTCTGGCTATTTTGAGTAGATTTTGATTATTCTCTTTGTTTCTAGTTCTTTGGATATTTTATTGATTTTTTTGTTACTACTCTTACTTCTTTGCTTTTGTGGCTGTTTTATGATATTAGTTGTGATATATTATTACTTAACTATGAGATTTAACCATTCTTCTGAATTTCTATCTGAGGAACTCAAACACCTTTTTTACCTCATTAAATCTAGATGGAATTCATTTTTAACCATTTAATGAATTTTTTTTTTTTGCATTTGGGTTTTTATTTGGGTTGTCTAGTGGGTGGAATTATGTTGTTGCCTTTGAAGGTAAGGTAGTGTTTTAAAGAATTGATATTTTATCATTCTTTTGGGATTTTTGTTTCATTTGTGGTGTTTTGCTATATTTTGATTACTTTTTCTTTTATTTATGGTTGTTGTTTATGTGGTTCCCTTGGTTTTATTTTTCTCTAGTGTTTCTAGATTTGGTCCTTTGTTTATGTTTTGTTATTTTCTTTTTTTTCTTTTCTTTGATTTTTTAGTTGGACTCTTGTTTTCACTTATCTTTTTTTTACATTTTGGTTTTTGCAGTGATTTCTTGGGTCCCTTATTTTGCTTGTCTGATTTTGCAGGTTCTTTTGATCCATTTTGAGTATATGTTGTTGCTAACTTGTTTATTGGAGCTTTATCTTGAGGATTCAAATTGGCTCATACTGGAAGCTGATAACTTTCTTTTTTGAGCTTTCTTTAAATGGTTGTTAGTGTTGGTATTGGAGATGGTTCTTTTGGATGGTTGTTTATGTTGGGTCTTATTTGGAATTTTTTATACCCGAAGAATTGAATTTGTGGATAATTGATGCTTCTTGTTAATCATCATTTTTGCACATATTTAGTGTTGATTTCATTTGAATTTTTTTTTATCCTTTTTTTATTTGGTTTTCATTGGAGTTGTGTTGTAAGTTCTTTTTAATGTGCATTTCTTCTTTAAATAGAATTGGGTGTTATTTTTTCCAAAAAAAAAATAAATGTGTTAGCTTGAGTTAATTTTTGTTTGCAACATTGACCCCTGGGATAAGTTACAATATGGATACACTTTGAATATTCTTCTAATCGTTAAGAAGTGTGTATGCATGTATATATTTAATTTAGTATTGTTTAAAGTGTGATTTCAAGTGCCAATGTGTGAGCACATAAGGGACCTGCGGAGTAGCGAGTGATTCAAATGAGTAGGTGAAATCATGTTAGATGGAGTTTAATGATTGTTAAATTAAATATTCTTTTTTTTTTTGCTTGATTTGATAACATTTACTTATATTTTAAAACAATCATACAATAAAATATATTCAAATAAATATGAACTTAATGAACTAAACTCACTATCATAAAAGCTTAAATTGAGCTCGAGCTAATGTAAATAAACTTTTGTTACTTGAGATCAAACTTGAATAGCTTCCAATTCAATTGAAGCCTTTGATACATAAAAATATCTAACATGATTCATTTGAAAAGCTTACCACACATTCTCAAGGTTAATTTGTTGAACTCTAAGGAAGAAAGCGATCTCAAAGGGGTTGATCCTTCTTAAATTCACAAGGAGGGGTGGGAAGTATTTTGACTCATGAAAGTAAGATTTTATAATACTTCAGAGTACATCATCTAACAATGCAATTTTAAAAGGAAACTTTTGAATAATTTTACAACAATTACATCGATGTATTATTTCTAACACAACTTACTCCTACTTGATGGTCTGACTTTTGTGCAAGGAGACTTGATTTTCTCTCTAAAATTTAAATACATGCAACAAAACATGTTTCTCCAACCACTTCTCATATGAGCTTTAAT
>NW_018246217.1:0-273 GCF_001263595.1 Phalaenopsis equestris
TGTGTGTGTGTGCCGCCAATTGTGACATATTGGTAGAGAAACCTCTTTTGAAGTTTGTAAATCCCCTCAGGTCACTGGTTCGAACCCCCCTATAACCAATTTGACCTCCTATAACCAATTTGTCGGTAATGGGGACGATCCTCGAATAGTTAGACACATATTCCCTCCATCACTCACACTTTTGCTCTTCTCTCTCACACTTGATATATCTCTCCCTTTCCCTCTCCCTCTCTCTCCCCTCTCACTCTCTCTTAAACTATCAGCTACTCTCTC
>NW_018246218.1:0-1548 GCF_001263595.1 Phalaenopsis equestris
TTCAATCCCAAGAAAGTATCTGAGTTATCCCAGATTCTTTACCCCGAATTGATTCTACAGTATTCCCTTCAAATAAGCAATCTCTGCCTCATCATCACTGGTGATAATTATGATATCTACATACACAACAAGTATAGTGCGACCTTCAAGTCGTCGAAAGAACACTATGTGGTCTACATTGATTTTTTGATATCTCATGTCAATCATTGCATTCTAAACTTGTCAAACAAGGCTGAAGGAGACTGCATCAAATCCTATAGTGACTTTCTGAGCCTACACACCTTGTACACTATCTGAAATATATTGAATTCGGGTGGTATCTCCATATATACCTCCTCCAATAGCTTCTCATGAAGAAAAACATGCTTCACATTAAGTTGGTGTAACCTCCATCTACCATTCACTGCCAGAAAAAACTAGTGTCCTTATCGTGCTCATCTTTGCTATTGATGTCAAGGTTTCATCGTAGACAATGTCATATGTCTGACTGTACCCTTTTGCCACTAGTCGAGCTTTATATCTCTCCACTTTCCCTTCTGAAGTTTGCTTTACAATGAAGATCCACTTGCACCCAACTGCTTTCTTCCCCGCTGGTAGTGGTACAATCTCCCATGTTCCCATGTTCGATTTTTATATTTTTATCAAGAGCTCCAAGCTCTTCATTCAATGAGGCTTTCAACTTGGTAACCTCCTTAGCTACCTGCCAACGCTTGGGTAAAGACACAGAGTTCAATGATACAATGAATGTTCCATGCAAATGTGAGATGTTAGAATAAGAATCAAAGTTAGCAATGTCAAGTTCCCATCAAGTTCCCACCCAAAACGATCAGGAGGATGTCCCGCATTGTTGCAGCAAGACCACCTTAACATTGGGGGGTTAGGAGTAGACGGAGGTGGAATAATATCACTTGGAGTTTTGAATTAAAGATGGATGATGTAGGTGTCTCAAGAGTTAGGGAAGACCAAGATAAGGAATTTGTTGATACTACAGACTCTGTTCCCTCAATTTTCTTCTTCCTCCGAGTATACACTCTTAACTCACCCAAAGCCTGAATCCCACCACCTCTAGGTTCAACCTACTTGATTTTCATCTCCTCAGTTGATTCATGTCATGTCACAGGACATGACATTGTGCCCACTTGCAGCACTACTACTCATACTCTCTTGCATCATATCTCTAGTGGTTGTCGAGTCTCCGAAGAGTGAATCCATCTCCAGAGTGTAGTATGGTTTAAACTCTCTGAATGACACATCCATACTCATAAAGAGTCCCTTCTCAATCGGGCTCCAGCATACAACCCTTCAAAGTAACAGAATACCCTACCAACACACATTTCACAGCTCTGGAATCCAACTTTTCTACATATGGTCTGTTGTCTTACATAAAGCATACACATCCAAATACTTTCAATGGAATGATCCCACTATTGTCATATTTCAACATCTAATAAGGAGCTTTCCAATCCACACTCTCGAGCGCATTCTGTTGATCAATTGAGTCGCTGTCAAAACAGTTTGCTGCCACAAGTGCTTTGGGACATTCATCAT
>NW_018246219.1:0-890 GCF_001263595.1 Phalaenopsis equestris
TTTTTCTTCCTCCTCCTAAAAATATTGAAAGTGTATATAATATAAAATTATGGTATGTATGGTATGAGATTTTCCTGTGATGTCTTGCCGAGAAGATCGCGACACAGATTTTAGGCGGCTTATCAGTGATGATAGAGCATTTGTTTAATGTGGGATCATTGTTGTGGTTCCCGCCCTCTTGAAACAGTTTTGCTCCTCGCAGTTTGGGAAGCTAATTTTTCGATTTTCCATTAAAAAAAATGTCTCTCTATTCGTCTTTCCCTTTATCCCTCTCGGTGTGGCGTGTTCGCAAACAGTGAAAGTCTAGTGACTTCCAGGCTCTGACAACCAGCAATCCTTGCTACTTAGTGGCTTCGACAACTGAAGGAACAAAAGACTTCCACCTCCTGAGGCCTACGAACCAAAGGAAGAAAGGGCGGTATCGTGCAAGGGAGTAAGAAATGAGTTTTCGGATTGTTTTTCCCAACAATCTTTAATTCCACTATTTATCAATCCCAATGATCACTAGTCCGTGCAAAACTCTGCAAACTAGTCCGACATGCGTATCAGCTCCTGGAAAAGTGATAGTCGAAACTTCAATCCGTCAGGTCAATCTATCTGGTCGATTTCATGGATATGTCATAATAAAAATGGCTCTAATGACTAACCACGAATCATGTGGTTCTTCAGACAATTATTTCATTACATGCCCATGATAGCCATATCACTACACAATATACTACAAGAAAAACTTGAATGGCTGAAGACCAAATGACCCAAATTCTCTTTTTCATATTAGACCATATATCTGAATTCAGTTTGTTCATTATAAATTATTTTGATTTGTCATTAGTAATCCTTTATTCAAAATAATACAGAAAAATAAGCTACTGAAATTACACAGTATATAT
>NW_018246220.1:0-2303 GCF_001263595.1 Phalaenopsis equestris
ATGCTGTAGGATTTGCATAATCTCTTAGAGGTCTAAGTTGGTGTTCATTCTCTATTCCTTAATTGTTCAAGTTGTTTTTCATTGTATCAGAATTTCTAGGTTCTCTTCTTAATTTTCTAATCCTTCTAACAATGCGTTCTAATTCCGAATTGTAGAGTATAAGATTTTCAGGTCCAAATTTACGCATACAATTTGAAATCAGTACTCAATAATATAATTAACTAAATATAAAAATAAATATAAGTTGTAATTTAAGTAAAAATTTTCTAATAATCCTAATTTGTCCGTTAATTTGAAACCTTAGGGTTTGGATTAATTTGAAAGATTTGAGGTGGATTTGAAATTAAGTTCAAAATAAGGGTTTAAGCTTAGGTTTAGATTTGGGCTTGGATTTGGCTTGAATCGGGCTTGGAATTAAATCAATTGAGATTTTAAATTGGTTTAGGGAAGTGTCATGAAGAATTTAAGAATCAATTTTAGTGGAATCAAAATTGTTACATGGGCCAATTTGGTGAAATTTGGAGTTGGGTTCAATTTTGGGGTAATTGGCTTGGACTTGAGTTCAGGTTAGACTTGGGTTTGGATTTGGGTCATGTGAAGGTTCAATTTGGTTTAAAACATTGTCATGTGGAATTGGATAGGTTATGGGGTTCAATTTGATGAAATTTTAAGGGTATGGTCAAATTGGAGATTTTGGCTCGAAAATGAAATTAGGGTTTGGGAAATGGTTCAATTGGGCTTCAAATTGGTATATGTTTGGATTGGAATGTTGAAATTAAGTTTATAATTGAAATTTGGTGAGATTGAAATGAATTTTGTGGAAATTGAAGTTGATTTGGGGACTTTAGGTATTTATGTGCAATTTGGGAATTTTGGCTAAATTTGGTGAATTTGGGGACAATTAGGGTCAATTAGTGGTTAGGATTGATTTTGGGGACATTTAGGGTGAATTTGGAAATTTTAGAGATTTTAGAGATTTTGGGGGTATTTTGGTAATTTTGTCAATTTTTTAAAGTTTTGGTCAATTTGAGTGGTTTGAAATGTTTTAAGATAATTTTTGGAGAGTATTTGAGATTTTGAGTAAACTTGGGAAAAGTAGGTTTCGGGGGTATTTTGGTAATTTTAAAAAAATATTTGGGGAGCAAAAGGTAAAAATTGGAGTTTAGGTGCAATTGATATCAAATAAGGATGCCAATCCTAAAATCACCCTCTTTGAGCCATAAAACCAAGAAATCCTCATTTTGGATCCTTCATGTGTTGGTCCTAGCCATCCTAGTAAAGGGCTAAAAAGGGCTAAGGGTTTGGGGGACTGATGAGCCCCTAGTGTGTGTTGTTTTTCTATGTGTTTATGTCAATTTAAATCCCCAATTTAAATCCCCAGTAATAGTGCTAAAAACTTGACCCGTTCTAAAATTACGTAGTAATTTAGCTTTAAAAAATATGGTAAAAAATTTAACCTAATTTATATTAAGTAATTAATGTGCAAAATCGAAATGTTATATAAAATATTTAAAATAGTTCACACACTGGGAGTTCTACACAAGTACACGTATGGCTTCAAATAATATAAGTCTTTCTTTAAAAAACCCAATATCAATCCCACTGAGAAGCGTTGTAAGAAATCATTTAGGCTAATCCTAGTCTACTACTATGAAGTCTTAATTTGGAAGATGAAAATTCTTATGATAATAACATAAATCACACTATTAAAACTATAAAAATTAAAGTGAGAAAGACAAATTAAAATGGTTTTAATGAATGTTAATAGAAATTTAACTAAAATAATTAAGTTTATTAAATTATTTACTAAACTTTAAAATTAAATTTATTAAGACTAAACAAAGTTTTGTGACGACGAGTTCAAATTTAAGAAAGCCTCCTTCCCCTTTACATTGATTATATGGATTGTGAAGAAATTAAAATCATATAAAATATATAAAAATTATTTTGTGCAAAATAGGAGCAATCCTATTCTTTACACTATTTTGAGTGTTATAAAGAATATTGGCTAATTCAGAGTTTGGTCCCAACTTTTGTGGTTAGGCTAGGAGGATACCAGCTGTCACTCCAAAGCTCCCACTACTCCCTCCCCTAAGGGCTAAAAATACGCATCTGTTTTCAATCAAACGGACCAAATTAGGGATTTTAATCTGTCACCTTAAAATCTCCAATTCTACATCTGATAAAGTATATTTCCCTATTTATTTACACTCAATTTTGTGGATGACATACTCTCCCATAAAATCAAATGTCATTCTTCCCATGTTGTAGAAATTATAGCCCTTTTGGAATATATGTTTCTC
>NW_018246221.1:0-451 GCF_001263595.1 Phalaenopsis equestris
TACGCTTCAGCTATTGGTTCACTGATGTATATTATGGTTTGCACAATACCAGATAGAGCTCATGTAGTGGAGTTGTGAGCAGATACATGAGTAATCCAGGTAAGGAACATTGGGAAGTTGTGAAGTGGATCTTGAGATACCTAAGAGGCTCCTCAGAAATCTTCTTGTGTTTCTCAGGAAAGAGCTTGGAGGTACAAGGCTTTTTCGATGCATTTTGTCGATGCATATTTAGTTGAAGACATTGACAGCAGGAAGAGAACTACAGGTTATATCTATACTCTTGGTGATATAGCAGTGCCATGGGGCTCAAATTTACAGAAGACAGTTTCATTGTCCACAACAGAAGCTGAGTACATTGCAGTGTCAGAGGCTGGGAAGGGGGGGAAAAGGAGATGATGTGGCTACAAAGTTTCTTGAAAAAATTCAGTAATGGGGTTCAAAGGGGCACTCT
>NW_018246222.1:0-513 GCF_001263595.1 Phalaenopsis equestris
ATATATAGGTTAATTGAGGTTAGAGAAGCTAACAAAAAATTTTGCTTGAGAGTAAGAGAAGAGATCGATCTCAAAATTTTTAAGGTAAATGCTAAGACATATATTAGTATTAGAATTAATTATATAATTGGTTAAATTAAAGTTATTAAAATTTATTGAATTTGGATGTGTGAATGAAGGCTATTCAGAATTATGATTGGTAAAAGATTGACAATACAAAAAAGTGGAGGATTGAGCTAATATAGTGATCTACTAAGAATTGAGGTGATTAGTTATATTTTTAAATTTCGGTAATCATTTTTATTACAAATTGTATGTTTAGTTTCATGTATGCTCTAGTTCAACAACAGATTCTTCACATTATCAGACATGATAGATATGCATATTAAAAATATTGCATAACAGTTTAGTTTAGGAAGATGTGAGATCATTGCATGATTTGAGTAGAGATACACATATTAACTTATCACATGATTAAATATATATGTCACATTATTATTTAACCTCTAAAAT
>NW_018246223.1:0-256 GCF_001263595.1 Phalaenopsis equestris
ACCCTGGATGATGAAACAGACCCCGCCAGTGTGTCCGGAGCGTCAATTTCACTTACGGAGGATGCCCACTTTGCTATGGCTTCGCGGGCGAGGTGAAAATTTTCAAATTATTGTTTTGGGAATGATAGTCGAAAAAGTGGCCCAAACGACCCCGTACGATGAAACGGACTGCGCCAACGCGTCCGGAACATCAATTTTAGCCAAGAAGGATGTTCACTTCTCCGCGAAGACGTGCACGGGAGAAGAATAGGCGAAC
>NW_018246224.1:0-465 GCF_001263595.1 Phalaenopsis equestris
GGGTTAGGCTTGGGCTAAGTCAAAATTGATTATTGAAAATTATCTATGGTAACATCATGAATAGTTTTCAACATAAATTGGGTGTCAATTTCTGGGTTAGGGCAATCAATTTGGTGGAATTTGGAGGCATGGCCAATTTGGGGGGAATTTGAGGATTTTTGGATTTGGGTCAAAATTGAGTGTGATTGAGGCTTTAATAAGGCCAATTGAAAGTTAAATTGGATGTTTAGGAATGTTATGAAGAGTTTAGGATTCAAATTGGGGCAAATTGAGTAGGCTATGGAGTTCAATTTGGTGGGATTAAGTCATAGGGGTTTCACTTAGATCAAAATTAAGCTCAAAGCGTAGGTAAATTAGGCTTTTATTTGGTTTATATTGGTCATATGAAATGTGTATGTAAGTTTATAATTGAAATTGAAGAAAATTGGGCTCAAATTGATGGACATTTGAGGTGAATTTGGGAAG
>NW_018246224.1:630-6078 GCF_001263595.1 Phalaenopsis equestris
TTGTAATTTTTGCAATTTTGGGGGTATTTTGGTAAATTTGGCATTTGTATTTTGGTAAATTTGGCATTTTTGGGAAGTCTTAGGTAACTTGGGTATTTTCAAATAATTTGAAATGATCTTTGAATAAATTTGGATATTTTTGGTGAATTTGAGGATTTTGACCAAATTGTTTTTAAGGGGATTTAGATAATTTGGGTGTTTTCAAGGGGATTTAGATAATTTGGGTGGATTTAGAAGCAAAGGGCCAAAAGTTAGATATTTTGGTAGAATTGGAGTACCAACCACCATACATGAGCAATGGACCAATGGAATTCTCATTTGGGTCCTCTATGTACTGGTCTTAGCTAAACCCTACCCTAGGGCCAGTGGGTTTAGGGGAGTTTAGGGGACCATCTACAGGGGACCATCTACATGAGTCTCCCAAAAGATCAAGGGATCAAAGTTAAGAATTTTTTGGTTTAGGTTTGTGACTAATTGTGGGTGAGAGTGAGTGTAAGTGAGTGAACAGGCTCTAGACTAACACCCAAAGTCAAACTTAAATTCAATCAGTCCTATTGAGACTCATCTTGAGCTTCCTCATACTGACCCCACCTACTAAGTGCTAGAGGTTAGGACCAATATGTGAAACTTTAAGTTGAGCAAAGAAGAGTGTATAATTTCGTATAATTTCTAATGGTTTTCTAGTTTTTTAAGAATAGTAAATATAGAATTTCTAATGGTGAGGGTTCCATGTCAAATAGGAAAATCCTATGGCATAGGAAAATCCTATGGCTAGACCCTAGGCTACTAAGGAGGAAAACTAAACCTCAACCAAAAGTAAGGTCAACAACCATATTTCAAAGTAGGGAGAAGGATAAAGAAGATATTTTACCATCATAGGTAAATCATGAGAATGATACGATAAAAACACAGATTTCATTAAAAAAAATAAGTTTAAAAAATAAAAGAAATAAAAGACACAACTTAGCTCATAATCCTTCCCAAGAAAATCCCTAGAAGATCTCACTATGCCTTTCTTTCTTTACAGTCCAAGCCTTTCTCTCTTCACAAGCACTCTCAATTATCTCTTAGAAGTGTAATGAAGAAGAAATCTCTCACCATCCCTCTCCTCTTACAATCCTTGAAGAAAATTTCTAAGCCCTTGACTTTCTCTCTCTCTCTCTAACTCACGCCACACACCTCTACTCGCCTCCTCCAAACTCCTCTTCTACTTTCCCTTAAGCCCTAGACTTTCCTTTCTTCTATTAAAGGTTTCCTCCCTCCAAATAGACTTCAAAATTCCCTCCAAAATTTTATCCAAAAGTCAACTCTTTTAAGTTCAAATGATATGTCCACTAACCCAAGAGACATATCCCTTCAAAAAAAAACCTTTCAAAATGTTTAGATGCATTGAATTACTCCAAGGGGTGTTTACAACAAGTTTCCCTTTGAAAATTCACACAAAATTTGTCTCAAACCACCTTAATTCGCAAAAAATCATCCCTGGCGCATCATGAGCTAAATCTATGTCAAATGGTGCATCTGGTGCCAATCTAGCATATCATGTGCCAGTATGTTGAAGAACGCACTATTCTGGGCTTTGGCGCATTTGCCGCCGATCTGGCGCATCATATACCAAAATTCGAAACTTTGTTGTTTTGGCTCCAAATTTTGTCAGCTCCAAATTTTGTCTTTTTTGTTGCTTTTTCTCCAAATACCTAAAATTGATATACTGCAACAAAACCATGAAAATACCCTTCTTTAAAGTGCAATATCACCAAAAATAAGCATAAAATATATATTTAAAATAACATATTGCTTTGGTGTATCACTTATGTTGTTCAAGTCTAAGAAAAATTGTGTTGGGGTTGATCCGCTTGGGGTTGTAGAATGCTGCCCTCGAAGTTAGCTCCAAGAACCTCGGTGAAATTAACAGTCCTAAAATCTAAAAGTTCAAAGGGTTTAAAGGACAAGTTCAGTTCAATCATTATGGGGGGTTAAAATTGACTAGAGCGACACCGGTTAGGATCCTATGATTCCCTCGTTCTGGTATCACTATTTTCATTTGAATTTACTTAGCTTAACTAAGTTGTTAAGCTCATTAAACTTGGGAGATCTCGTTAGCAACCGTGGGTTACCTCATCCGAGGGACATCCGTAAATTCAAAATGACGTATTATGTAATTGTTGGTTTTTTTGTTTTTGAAAAATGTTGTTTAATTTTGAAAAATGCTTTTGTAATTTTTTATTTTGAAATTTTTTTTTTGTAATTAAAGTAATTATAGGTAGGAAATACATTAAAGTAGAAGGAAAGGAAATTGCATTGCAAAAATGTAAATGCATACCTGTCATCAGCTTGCACTCCCGTTGAAATGTCAGAACTTACATATATATAATTTTACGGGAAATTTAAATTAATTGCAAGAATTGAAAGCAAGAAGTCCAGTTTAAGCTGTAGTTACCGAGTCCTAGGTCATAACTTCATGGGTCCCTAAAAGTTTTAATGGATGATTTTCATGAAACAAAATAATAAGCTTGATTTTCCTTCAAACTATCCAAAAGATTCTAAAATGTTAGAGCCATAACGTAAACAAATTTTAAAATAATTTAAAACATTTCTAGTTCAGTTAAACTTATTATGTTGTTCAATTAATCATCCGAAGTTAAATTGAGTTTCAGTAAATTAATACACCCTCTACTCAGTAGACCCTCATGCTTTAACTATCCCAAGAGTGGGGTAATCATATAGTCGCTTAATATTTTATTTAAAAGTTATGTGAATGAATGCCCCAAAGGACAAACCCGGAGTCATTAAGGATTTTACACTCCAGATAAAATTGGGCTTGTAGTGTATTCAAAATGTTCGTGATCAGTTATATCATCTTTTTTAAGCCTCATTAAACAATTTTGGATTAAGCCTTGCTCACTACCAAGCCCTTGAAATTTCATGGGTAAAATTGCAATTATCAAAATTTTAATTTAAGTGAAATTTATTCTCATTAAAGGAGATAAAAAAAGATTTTACTGACATCAAACTTTTTGGAGTAACTCAACTATTTAATGACAAGTCTGCCACAAGAAAACCTCTTAGTTATCAGTAATTTTTATCCAAATTTCTCATTTATAATTTGCTATCCTGTATGATAACATTGTTGATTATTTTGGTACAATAATAAAAATTTTAGTATTATATATTAAAAAGAATGCACAACAAGGTTAAATTTGGCTAATTTAGGCTAATTTTTAAGATATGTCAAAGGCTTTAAAATTAGGTAAAATAGAAGACTCATAATGATTGTGGATGGTTAGCGTAGAATATTTAATTATTATCTAAAGTAGATAATTAAGTTTGATATAGTTTACATTAGTATTCCATAGTAGACTATAAGACTAGATTCTAATGTTAATTATTTTGATTGTGAATTATATAGAGATGTTAGGAATGGTGTGTAGGATTTAGTTGTAGTTTTGTTGATCTTAACAGAATGCGAATTAAGTAAAGAAAGAGATGTTAAGATTTTAGAGTAGATATTAGGGAGTAGTGAATAACTTAAAAGAAATAACTATAATCACATGTTATTACCAAAAAATAAAAGTATAAACTTGAAACTACCAAGTGTTAATCTAGAACAACACTTATCCAACAAAAATATTTCATCTAAAACTTAATATATTTTAGATCAAATTTATAACATTATAAAACTCTTGGTCTTATATTCTTAAGCTTATGAGGAAACTATGGATTTCTAAATTTGGTTCAATTAGAAGCATCATAAGCAAAAGTATCACATCTGGTGGAGGGGAAGGGAAATCATTCATAATGTATAGGCTTAAGAAACTCTTTTTCATTAAAAAGATAGGGTAATATGAAATAGTAAAATAGAAATAGTAGAAATTTATACATTTAACTCATTGAGGTACATAATGTTAATTTGAACAGTTGTAAGGGGATAATAGCTCAATGGTTTCCATTTTACTAGTAATATTTGATATTTATGACTTATTTCTAAGGAAAAGAAAAAATTTAGGAAGCTTAATCGACAAAATTTTTTCCTTAAATTCTTCTTTCGTGGGTTTAAAGTTTGACATTTATCTTTTGAAAATGAAGGGTATCCAATGAAAAATTCTTGCTCCTTTATTACTTGTTCTCTCATGAATTTTTAACACAATTAAACTTGACAAAAAAAAGCAAAATAAAGAGAGAAGAGTTCAAAGGCATCTTTCAATTTCTAAAGTTTTTGTGTAACATATATAAGATGATCATACAAAGTTTGTTTTTCAATTGCATAATCAACAAGTTCCATCCACCAATATAATCTCAGGTCATCAAATTTATTATTATTTTTTTGAGTAAACTATATCTTGCTTGCATAGAATATAGTCCAAGGAGATGTTGGATATTAGGTATTGAGGAGGTCACAAAACCTTTCTAGTTTATATACACAACATGCATGAGATCATTGAGTTGGAGAAGAACAAGCGATGCTAAGGCCATGAGGGGGAGGATGAGAAGAAGTGGAGGGCAATGAGAGAGTTTAAGAGGAGAAAGATTAAAATAAGAAGACTCGAGGCTTACCAACAAGTGGCTAGGGCCATCCAACAAAGTCATGAACACGAAAAAAAGAGAGCTAGAGAGGTGGAGAGTGCAAACTAGTATTATTGACGGAGAGGAGAAGGGTGCCACATCAAAGGATAGAAACCCTAGCATAGCAAATGATATTATGGAGCGATAAAGAACTTTGATTATAGCTCAATAATAATTGAGGCACAAATTATGATTTGACTAAAATTTAAAAATTATATCCGTAAATCAATCCATCTCAAAGACCAAGATAAAACATGTAAATATCTAAAAATCTTAAAGTTCTTATAATATTATCTTAAATATTCCTGTATTAAAAATAAATTGACATATAAAATAATTTAGATTATTAATATCACGTAACATGCACTTTCATTAGATTTTGCAAAAGCCAAAAACAGTAAAACATTTCAAATTGTAAATATATTAATACAAACCATAGAAATTTTCGTGTCAATCATGATAATCACGAAACAAAGTGGTTTCTATGAAATACTTCTCGCGAATATTACATCAACTGATCAGCAATCAATGATAAAGGGGGGGTCCTATTTATGCACGGATGGTCGATCCATGTCAAATATCTAAACATCATGAAAATGAAGGCGAATATAACTCGAGATAAGGCAACATAATTTCATTGGATTATATTTTATTTTTCTCGCATGATATAAATTGGAATGAGTAGAGTGGTCTGCAGGAAAAAAATTAAAGTTTAGATGGATGATATGTTAATACATTGGAATTGGGCGGTAGGTATATAATTTTCTCTTGAAATAATTGCATCATAAAACACGGTATTATCTTGTAAATAACTTTCTTCAGCTTTTCTCTTTTTGCTTTGCTTTCACTTTATTTTCCCTTTTTTTTTTTTTTTTTTTTTTTTTT
>NW_018246225.1:0-1062 GCF_001263595.1 Phalaenopsis equestris
TTTTAATACATTCTCCTTCTAGTTTTAAATCAAAACGGAAATCTAATTTTATTTCCTTGTTTTAAAAGTTCTAAAATCTGATTTTACTCTCTTTCTTATTTTAGTGTTTTCAAATTGGGTCAAATCTCTTAGGATTTGAGGTGTATAGGGTTAGCAGTCTTGTTTTTTATATCTGAAATTTTGTTTTAGCCTTAGTATTTTTCCTTTGAGGGTTGTATCCGAAATCGAGATAGTGCTCCAGCTATCCCTCGTCTGAGGTGGTGATCGTCTCCACTGGTATCTACCCTTCCACTCTTTTCTGCTGCTGTCCGCCCCTCCTTTTCCAGCGCTACAGCAGGCCTCCACCCCTCCTAGCCTTTGCCCAGCGTATGCCAGATTCCTCCCTGCACAACCAGCAGCCTCCACCCCAGGCTCCTGCCCTTTGCAGGCCGCCCCACTGCTCCCCTGCCTTTGCAGGCCACCGTGAGTCCACTCTGCCCAGCAAGCCGCCTCCTCTGCTCCCTGCCCCAGCAGGTCTTCCATCATCATCTTTGCCTCTAGCAGGCCTCCCTTCCTTGCTCAGCCAGATTCCAGTCACCTACATTGTTCTCTTCTACTTCCAGCTGCGGTTCGACGCCTCCACTAGCACTACCTTGCTGTCCCACCCTTCAAACAGCAGCAAGATACTTTCCCACCTACAATCTTCCTCCATCCGGCCTTCACCGCAACCACCAGCATCCACCTCCACTCCGGAGTTTTTACTCAAGCTTGTTGCGTCTTTATTTGTTGAGTATTTATTTGTAATGTTTTGTTTTATGTTTTGATTTATGTGGTGTTTTTCTTCTCTTTTGATTCATCGTTGTAACCGTCCTTTTAAGTTATTAATAAATTCGTATCTTGCGTCGTGGTTTGGGTTAACTCCAATATCAAAAACTTTACAAGAGCTTGATTTCCATAAAATATTCTTATTTACCTCATGAAACGCATAAAAATGGTGGAATTTGTTCTTAAACTTTATGTTATGATTATTTTAAGGAAAATTTACATGAGTAGCACACAATGCTAATGTTTTTTCAACTTATG
>NW_018246226.1:0-574 GCF_001263595.1 Phalaenopsis equestris
TGATTCTTAAAAATCATGAAATTATTTCCTAAGAAACTTACATGAATTCACTCAAAGTTTTCAAGCAAATTAAGGTTTGCTCAAAGCAAATTAAGGTTTGCTCAAAACAAATGATATTTTAATTACTCTGGCCATAGGAAACTTACATGAATTTCTGTTGAATTTTCTAAGCCACACACAACTTTCGATAATTATTTGAATAAAAAATGCATAAAAACTTAGAAAATTAATATCTCTATCTAGAGATCACCTATGTCTTTATAAAAATGCTCAAATTATGCACCTAGACAGAGGCTACAATATATAAAAATTTGGGGTTAAGGTGATAATCCAATATGAATGGAGAATTGAAAAACCCCTAACCCTTATTCATTTTTTAAAAATATGTATGCATCAAATTAAAGTGAAAATAATTCCATATGATTCTCCTCTGTTCACTGAGCAAGAGGGTATTTTTATTTTATTTTTATGAATTTTCTATGCAAAGATATGGATTTTTGAAGTTTAGGGGCTATTTTTTAAATTTATTAAATACCCCTATTTATTTATTCAAACCACGGGCTGACTGGATCAT
>NW_018246227.1:0-655 GCF_001263595.1 Phalaenopsis equestris
AATAGATCTCTAGCTCAAGATATAAGCATTTGAAGAGACTAGGAGGTTGGAGAAGTGGTTACATGGTGGTTGGGAGTTGGTTGCAGAAAAAAATTTACTTGAGTTCATTTGATAAATAAAAAAGGAATTTAATGGTCATGTGGTTTTAGCTAATTCGTCTCTATAAAAAGAATGATCAATCAAAGTGGGTCGAAACCCTTAGAAAAGAGAAATAGTGAATTTTTGGAAAAAACAAAGTAACTGATTTATCGGTTGAAATTGTTTATTTTTTAATTTAAATAATTTTAGTTGAGGTCACAGGTTCATTTGGAGTTAGATTGATGTGGTTACTGTCAAATTATCATTTTACGATCAAAATTATCATTTTCCTCTCTCTTGATTATCATTGGCTCAACGAGCCTCCAAACAAAATCATATTTAAGCATGGAGGGACACACTTGAGAGGTTTTGATACAAACACAATGACAAAGTTCTTTTTTAAAAATAATGGCTCGTTGAAAAAAATTTATGTAGAACCATTTTTCATGCATTGAAACCCTTAGTTGTGCACTTTTACCTAAAAATAGTATACGATAACCTACAAACTAGTTTTCAAGATTTTTCATGTGTAATATGAGGACCATGCAACTTACAAATTATAATTTGGATCACTGAA
>NW_018246228.1:0-382 GCF_001263595.1 Phalaenopsis equestris
TGAATAGGTCGGGCTGACAACGTTAAACCAAGCGCTTTATGGGAGGCAACCAGTAATTATTTTTATTTTTATTGTGATTATAGTAGTTTTTATTTGAAATTATCGTTAGTTTGTGGTAGTATTAAGCTCTACTACTCTTATTTACCCTTGAATCATCATAAAAATTGGATCCATAGAGAAAAATTAGAACGCATTCGGATCAGAGAAAAACTGTTCAATTTTTTCCTTGAGCACAGACGGCACCGACGGCGGGTTTTTCCAGAAAATCCAGGAAATTAAATATAGGAGGCTCGCTGACGGCGCCCTCGACGCTGCCGACGGCGAGACCGGCGAGATGGCGGTGCGGCGGGATGGCGATTTCTAGAGTTTGAATGGCGGTTTT
>NW_018246229.1:0-369 GCF_001263595.1 Phalaenopsis equestris
CTCAAACCTAAATATAAAAATGTTATGTTTTTTTTAAGTTGCTCCTCAGCAAAAATGAAGAATACTTTCATTTTTGCCGCAACGTGAAAGAAAATCTCATTGGTCGTCTGCTATGTAAGACGGGATGACTTTCTTATTGGCCACAACACGAAAGAAGATCTCGTTGCTCGTATGTTACGCAGGGAGTGACGACTTTCTTCTTGGCTGCAATGCGAAAAAAGTTCTCGTTGTTCGCTGTTACGCAAAACAAAGATAACTTTTCTCTTGTCTGCAATGTGAAAGATTATATCGTTGCTCGTCTGCTACGCAAAACGTAAACGACTTTCTTCTTCTAGAAAATCTCACTAGTGGAAGGTTCTACTCTTCATT
>NW_018246230.1:0-204 GCF_001263595.1 Phalaenopsis equestris
CTCCATTTCTTGCTCTCTCTCTCTCTCACATACTCTTCCTCACTATCACTCACTATCACTCACTATCTCTTATCCTTTCTCTCTCTCACATATCTCTTATCCTTTCCTCTCTCTATTTCCTTCACCCTCCCATCTCTACTCTCCCTACGATCTCTCATATAGTTTCTCTCTCTTTTCCTCTCGACCTCTTACAATCTTTCTACT
>NW_018246230.1:1868-2303 GCF_001263595.1 Phalaenopsis equestris
TCTCTCTTTATCTTACTTTCTTCACTCTCCCTTCCTCCTTTTCTCACTCCCTCTCTCTGTCTCACTCTCCCTCTTTCCATCTCTTTTCACCTATCTCTCGAGCTTATTCTCTATCACCATGCTAATTTTGTTACCCTCTTCTTTTCTCTCTCTCTATGTTTCTGTCTCTCTCTCTTTCTTTGTCTCTTTTTCTTGCTCTCACTCTCCCGAGCTCTTTTCTCATTCCCTACCTCTCACTCTCACTCTCTTGTGCCCTCTCCTTCCCTCCCTGCTTCCCCCTTATCTCTTCGACCTTCTCTATCACTCTCTCCCCCTCTCTCGCTAAGCCTTTCATCTCTCTCTTTCTATTCATTCTCTTCTCTATCTTTCCCTCTCTCCCACTCTCTGTACTACCTCGCTTCTGTCTTTATATATTTACCTCCCTCTCTCTCTCTC
>NW_018246231.1:0-1042 GCF_001263595.1 Phalaenopsis equestris
TTTCAAAAATACAAATTTTCTTTACTAAAAATAGATGAACATAGTCTTATTATCTTTTACAAAATATCTTAGCCCCTAGAATTAACCTTTATTATTGAAAATTTTTACTTAAATTTACTATATATTTAGAAACATAAATATTGTTATCTAGAGGTAACTTTTAATACCAAAGGTCATGTTAGCTTTAAAATTTTGAAAATTTAGTTAAGTGAGGACAAAAAAAATTAAGTTCTTTCTCTTTTTCCAAAAGTTATTTTTCTTCGTCCCGCCCAAACTTAAATTTTTAAGAGAATTTTTGTACATGAAGAACTTTAAAAATGAAGGATGAAAGAAAGCATTAAATACATAAAAAAATTCATACCTATTGGAGATTCTGATTTTTGAACATAAATTTTGAAATACTACATGTGCTAATATGAAAACTAAAAGACTAAAAACATTAAATTGCAAATAATACATATAAAATTTGCTGAGAAAGAGCTAATCAAAATACATAACAAAGTGCTAAAAATAACAAAAGAAGTAAACTAAATTCTAAAAATAAAAATAGTTTTTCACAATACAATTTCACATAACATAACAACTGAGTCTCAACAACAACATAACACAAACAATACAACCGCACAGTACAAACACATACAAAAAAACAAACAAAAAGATCACCAGTCATCATCTTCCTTATCATCGACATCTAACTTCTGCTGCTGATATGGAGTATAAGTAGGGTGAATAGGGAACTGAACTGTATGGTCACCCCTCAGGTATCTCACTAAAGCATTATCATAAGCAGCATCATACTCAAATTTCTGGCAAATTAAATGATCAGTGTGAGCATTTTTGTCCTCCATATTTTGCATCCTATGATCTTTCCTCAAAATATCTCACTACTAAATCATCATCTGGTCCAACAACTCCCTATTGCTGGGGTCACTTGAAGTAGGCTCACTAAAAGTAGGGGTTCTATAAGTAGAAGGAATATCCCTGACCTATCTTTTAGATCTTCAATCAACATGGGACTCATAAGTCTGGATGTTGGCAGGCC
>NW_018246232.1:0-1127 GCF_001263595.1 Phalaenopsis equestris
TTGGTATGTATATAAATGCCCCAATTAGCAATATAATACATGTGAGCTAATTATGATATTGGATTTAAATTATTATTGAAATCAAAGAAATCCTAGCATAATATATTTTTGGGAAGATAAATACTTGATGATTAGAAATATAAAGTTTGAGTATATAATAAATAGTTTTATCAAATCTAAAAGTTTATTTTACAATTAACATTACTTTATTCCAATTTTGAGCTAAAAATGTCAAATTAAAGCAGTAAAGTATTTATTTATAAATGACTATATAATTGAGAGAAAAACAAGGTGCAGCGTAGTGCAGCAATCAACTCTGCCAAAACCTCCAAAAATGGCAGCCAATCAAGAGAGAATTATAACAAAACTAATTTCAATTTCCGGTAATATATTTCTCACCCAGTTCACAACAAAAGCCTTGACGTTGAAAGAGATAATCATATTCTGAAACATATATTAAATAAAACGATGAAGCAAATTCAGCAATGGCAGATTGCTTTCAGAAACAATACATAATCAGTTCAAATCAGTGTACATACTGAGCATCCAAACCTTCATTTATCTACACTTAAACATTTTTTTTCTATGTATATACAGATAAAAGGGAGATTCAGAATGCAAGGAAGATAAAAATGCATCAATTGAAAAATGATGTTTGATCACCACTTGGGCGCCACTCCAAAATATTGAATAAACTTCTTAATCTGATAGAATAAAGGAATATTATTAAAACCAATAAAAGCTCACACAAAACAGCTGCTATTTATAAAGGCTAGACTCTCTAAATTACGTGTCATCATAAAACATAGAGACACAACAACAAACTAAAACACATAACCCAGACATGTAAACTGAAATAAAACTCTAGCTTCCGCATCGCTATATTTTGGCCTTATCTTAAATATTTTTACTATCGAAATTGTTATATATCCAAGAAATAAAAGTTTTCTTGCAAAAAGGCCTGACATATAAGTTCCACATGCAAATAAATTTATGCAGCATAGAAATATACCTGAGGGATGTCCTTGAAAGTTGTCTCATCTAATGTGCCAAAGTCGGTGCTCACTGTCGCACATTAATCAAAGTGCATAAAAAATTCCCTCTTGCATGTTTCTTCAACCACTTTA
>NW_018246233.1:0-416 GCF_001263595.1 Phalaenopsis equestris
CTACCATTATTAGTAGGGGGTCCAGATATGGCATTCCCTAGACTAAACAATATTAGTTTTTGATTATTACCTCCAAGTTTAATATTGTTTTTATTTGCTAGTACAATAGAAAATGGAGCAGGTACAGGTTGAACATTATACCCTCCATTATCTGGTATACAAAGTCACAGTGGACCTAGTGTAGATTTAGCTATATTTGCTTTACACTTATCTGGTATAAGTAGTTTACTAGGAGCTATGAACTTCATAACAACAAATATGAGAAGTCCAGGTATAAGACTACACAAACTAGCTTTATTTGGTTGAGCCGTAATAGTAACTGCAGTATTGTTACTATTATCTCTACCTGTTTTAGCCGGTGCGATAACAATGGTGTTAACAGATAGAAACTTTAATACATCATTCTTTGAAGTGGC
>NW_018246234.1:0-320 GCF_001263595.1 Phalaenopsis equestris
AAATTTTGGAGAAAATTGAAAAGAAATTGAAAATTCGAAAAATCAAAATAGTGAATCTCGGGTCTTCAGCACCGGCGGCGCTAACATTGGCGCCGACGGCTCCCTAGACTCGAGAGCAGCGAATTAACCCTTTAATTTGCGATTTTCACCGTAAACCTCCATTTTTACCCCCTTAAGTCACCTTCAACCTTCGATTTTGCACCTAGGGCTTGATTTTGGGCGGATTTGAGGCGATTTTGATGCAAAGAAACTTCAGATTTCATCTTATCTAGGTAAGAGCTGCACTTTAAAGTAAAATTTTTTTATTTTCACCGAAGATT
>NW_018246235.1:0-571 GCF_001263595.1 Phalaenopsis equestris
AGATAACTCTAAAACAATCAAAGTTTCAAAGTTTTAAAAGCAAGCAGAGGCAAGCAGAGGTACGCGACATTAAGCAGCATCAGGTTGTGTAATAGTTTTTATGGTATCGTCCATTTATCGGTAACATGGGTCTTTTGCCCTGGAAGTCCACTAACTGGTAGGCTCCTCTTGTATAGATCTTCTCAATGACAAATGGTCCCTCCCAAGTTGGCTCGAACTTCCCACCTATTTTGTGGTTAGCAAGAATAGGCCTTTTGAGCACAAGTACGAGGTCACCAATATTAAATTTCCTTTAGCGACCAATTTGTCTAAAAATTTTTGGAATTTTTGGAATTTTGGGTCGAAGAGGGGTATTTTGGTAATTTGGGTGTGTTTTAGGGGTAAAAGGCCAAGATGGGTATTTTGGTAGAGTTGAGGTACCAATCATCACCAACAAGCCATGGACCATTGGAAACCCCATTTTGGGTCCTCTACATAGTGGTCTTAGCCAAACCATAGCACTAGGGCTAGTAGGTTTAGGGGACCATCTACACGAATATCCTAAAAGGTCAAGGGATCTAGGCTAGAAATT
>NW_018246236.1:0-263 GCF_001263595.1 Phalaenopsis equestris
ATAGGTGTGGTGTGTTGGGCAAGCACACCGCGTGTTGGCATTGACCGACGAGATCAACAAAAAAAACCAATACAAACTTCTAATTCAACAAACCTGGAAGTATGTGTAGAGTTGCGTGTGCAATTTGTCTCTGCCGGGGAATTAGCAGGTGATCGTTTGATTGAAATTAAGGAGTAGGGACTCTCGCTAGGGATTGGAGAGTGAATCTTGGGTTATGAAATTTTGAAGATTTCTAAAGGATGGGAGTCAAAATGTAATGGTTG
>NW_018246236.1:667-1476 GCF_001263595.1 Phalaenopsis equestris
CTAATCGTGTGAACCATTGCAAAGCAATGCAAAATCGGATGTGAAATCCTCATCCTCTAGAATATCGTGTGAACAAAGCAATGCCAATGCAAAATCGGATGTGAAATCCTCATCCTCTAGAATATCGATTTAAAAGATTACAATAGGATGGGCTCCTAATGCAACGCGGAATCGGATGTGAATACTCAACCTCTAGAATTTAATTTGAAAGATTGCAATAGGATGAGCTCCTAAAGCAACGCGAATCAGATGTGAAATCCTCAACCTCTAGAATTTGATTTGAAGGATTACAGTAGGATGAGCTCCTAAAGCAACGCAGAATCGGATGTGAATCCTCAACCTCTAGAATTTTATTTGAAAGATTGCAATAGGATGAGTTCCTAAAGCAACGCGGAATCAGATCTGAAATCCTCAACCTCTAGAATTTGATTTGAAAGGTTGCAATAGGATGAGCTCCTCAAGCAACGCGGAATCCTCAACCTCTAGAATTTGATTTGAAGGATTGCAATAGGATGAGCTCCTAAAGCAACGCAGAATCGGATGTGAATCCTCAACCTCTAAAATATCATGTGGACCATTGCAAAGCAATGCGAAATCAGATGTAAAATCTTTATCCTCTAAAATATCGTGTTAATCATTGTTAAGCAATGCGGAATCGGATGTGAAATCCTCATCCTCTAAAATATCGTGTTTCGAATTCGTGGGAAACTATTAGAATTTATGAAGATTGACATTGGTGAGGAAAAAAATGTGAAACTTTTTGAGATTTTGTGAAGAATGTGAAATTCCGCGGGGGTGTGTAGAGAGTT
>NW_018246237.1:0-327 GCF_001263595.1 Phalaenopsis equestris
TCGTTCATCAGAGCAAAGTTGTATTTAGATTGGCCACATTTTTATTTTTTATTTAAAAAAAATGATGAATGGTGGAGATCGAACACCGCATGCATAAAATTTAAAAATGAAACCCGTCAAAATATATGTTGAGAAATTAGGGCGAAGAAAAACAAGAACGACACAAATCCAGAAGAACACAAAGATTTAACGAGGTTCAGTAAAAATGTCTGCGTCATCGGGAGTAGAGCGACGGCATTTTCACTAATTCAAAAAAGTACAGAATACAAAATATAAGGTGTAATGTCTAGGATTACATACAGACATATTTATAACCCTATAAAGAAC
>NW_018246238.1:0-535 GCF_001263595.1 Phalaenopsis equestris
TAAATTTATCTCTGTGATTTCTTCTTCTTGAGATGCTATAGGCAAAAATTTCTGGTGTCTCTTCTTCTTTATTAGAGAGATCCAATTTGATAGCATGTGGTGCACCATGGCACTCAAGGACTGGTTTCTCACTCTCGGTGCTATCGTAATCGGTGTTGTCGATGTCTTCATCATTCTCATTAACGGGTTCATCAGACTTAAGTACAATTTGAGGATTAGTTTGGGAATCAAGATTGGAGTTAGATTGAGCAAAATTAGTTATGTTATCACTAGGAATAGTTAAAAAATAGCCAAAATCATAATCATTATATTCAGAGTACCCCGGTGGGGCAAAAAGATAATCATACATGATAAATGGTTTGAGGATTTTCTTCCCCGAATCCGAGACAACCAATCTAACAGAGGTAGCCTCTATCCTACCCCTCATTCTATTAGACTTCATGACATCATTCATTTTTTTCTCTTATTGTTGCAGTGATTTCTCTGATGAAATATCCATCTGTTGACCTCACTTTGGTTGAGGTCTAGAAAACTT
>NW_018246239.1:0-218 GCF_001263595.1 Phalaenopsis equestris
CTTAACAACCTGCACATACCCGATAATCATTAGACTAATACACTGATTAGATGAGACAGTCTTCAGATGAGGATTGACGGGTTTACGCATCCAGGAAGAAGAAGAAGAAGAATAATAAAGACATACTAGAACTCACGAACTTAATGGATGATACCTTGTTTGTTTCGAGTAATGATTCCCTACCAAAAATCGGAGGTAAGAGATAAGACTACATTGGG
>NW_018246240.1:0-364 GCF_001263595.1 Phalaenopsis equestris
GATATATGAAAACAATATTTCTTGATTTAAATGGAAATAGAAACTAGTCCCTAGTGGAGTCGCCAAAAGCTGTCAACACTATTTAATTAAGGAGTTGCCAGTTGGAAGCTGTCGACCGTCAGAATCGGAATCTCGTCACCCGCTTTGGAAAGGCATTTTAATTTACATATGTATATATGATTTTTTTTTAGGAAAATATGAAATCAAACTGATCCCATATCTTTCAAAGTTTTGATGAAAGAGCAGTACACCTCAAGCTATGTATCTTTCCCAAAAGATAAACAGAAGACCTGAGGACGAGGCTCGATTGAATAAACAAAGAATCATTCGACATCCATTTGGTCTGCGAAACCATTTTTTTATA
>NW_018246241.1:0-902 GCF_001263595.1 Phalaenopsis equestris
TAAAAGATTAAGTTCAATAAAATTTAAATGAATAAAAAAAAAGTTTTAATTTAAATTCAAAAATATAGTTGAGATAAAAATATATCTAGCTATCTAAAAGCTATGAGTACGATAGAAGTTTCTCCATTGTCAGGTGATTGTGAGGCTCACCCGACCGAAGATTAAAGTTGTACAAGCCAAGCAACTAGGCCAATACCAACCAAACCATGAAGTAGACTAGAAGATGACCAAATGATCCAAGCACGAGTCATCTGGTCAGAAATAAGACAAAAGAGAGTTTGATTCAACCATTAAAGGAAAGTTGGCCTGATGCGATAGCTTATCTCCCAGTAGAATCAATCCAAAGGAAGATTTGGTTCCAAAAAGCATCTCCGATCTTCCCGTGGAGACTTTAAATGTTCTTCACTAGGGATTGAAGACACTCAACCAAATTGTTAAGTCAACCAAACCATACCAACGACTAAGCTCAGCACAGACCGAGTTGACCGCGTCAACCTAAAGTCAATTAAGCGCAGTCATCGAGCAAGAAGACAACTAGATGATAAGCCCATGCTTTTTAAAATGTCATAAATATCTAAGTTTGAACCCTTTCCAAATGGTGGTAAAAATGTAATATCACCATTATATTATCTCCGTTATAAATAGGAGAATAATTTTATAAAAAGGATAGTATTTATCATTGTTCATCTCACTCACAGACACACTCTCCTTATTTTCCTTTATTTTCACTTTATTTCTAGGGCGTGATTCAAGGACAATCTTGGATATATATATATAAACTTATTTGCACCAAAATTTTCATATTTTCTTGTACTTTTCTAGTGTAATGTTTTATGTTTTAAAATGAGAATTTAAAATAGGTTGAAAATCATCACTTTGAATAATGGCTAAAAGGATTCGTT
>NW_018246242.1:0-334 GCF_001263595.1 Phalaenopsis equestris
AAGGTGCAAAAAATGAACCGAGGCACTTAAGCGCCCAGGACTGGTGCTTACACGCTAGTTATACAGAGAGAATGGTGCCTAAGTGCCAAGTATCATGTACTTAAGTGCCAGAAGTAGTTATTTTGATGATTAATTGAATTTGGATGAATTTTTTAAGAGGTGTTTAAAGCAGCCCTTGGAACGTGGGAAATAGTTAATGGACACAAAATTCATTCAATTGGCTTTTGAAAGGAGACAACTTATAGAACTAGAAGATACATTAAATGGAGATATATTTTGAAGAGACACCAAAGCACCCCTTGATTTTTTATTAAAGAAGACTTGGACAAAGTAA
>NW_018246243.1:0-523 GCF_001263595.1 Phalaenopsis equestris
TAAGAGAATGGCTAAAATTAAACTCTCCTTTAGAGAAAAAAGCTAAGTGTAAATAACACGGAAGATATTAATCAGACTAGAAAAAGCAGTAAGATAAAAACCTTTAAGATCCCACAAAAACCCACCAAAGTTATTAAAATGATTGGATACAGAACATTCTGTGCTGGATTTCACCCAACCCAAACTCGAAACAAATCAGCAAACAATAACAAAATAAGGGTCCAGTGGTTCCAAATCCTGCATACCAAAAACAAATAGAGAATACCAAAATCTTTGGAAACATTTGGCATTGATTAGACTATCTCTTATAAAAAGAATGATTTTATGTGATATATTGTGAAAAATTGAATATTAATTCCTTTTTAAGTTTCAATGTTTTGAGTTGTTCCTGACATTCCAAATAAACCACAAAATAAGAGAAAACACAATATGAGTTATGTGGTGCTTCAAGTTTGTAGGAGTATTGGCTAACCACTTTCTAATAATCATATTTAAGGACATACCAGATTGGGAAAAAAAATTT
>NW_018246244.1:0-779 GCF_001263595.1 Phalaenopsis equestris
CAGCATATTTCATATCCACGCTTTATTACAACTTTGAGAGAGATTGGTTTGGACTGCATTAGTCACCTTAAGTACATTAGATTATATTATTATCTACATACGACGCTTGCAAAGCGTTGGTCTTCAGAGACCATGTTTCACTTGCCAGTTGGGGAGATGGCAGTCACTTTACAGGATGTCTATATGATTCTATGCATCAGAGTAGATGGTCCTGCACAGATCGGTTCGAGAGTCCACACTAGCACGACGATTTACTTGGCACTCACCCTAATCCAGACATGCATTACCACCAGCCAGAAGTTCTAGGTGTTATGGCGAGATCAGGATGGGGCAAGCTAAAGCACGGACTCGTGTACCCCTACAATGGTTGAGTTTGACATTTAATAGACAATTTTATAAAGATTCAGACGATATTACCTTTTGGAGACATGCCTGAGCATACATATTATTCACTTTTGGGTAATTATTGATTCCTGATACATCTGGTTCGGAGATACACGTACGGTATTTACCAGTGATAGAGGATTTATCCGTTTTTTCCCAGTACTCTATTGGATCAGTAGTATTGGGAAATTTGTATGGAACTGGGATAGGCAATGAAACTTACTCGGGTGAACATGGCAGGATGTCTACATCAACTTCAAGTTTGGTGTTGGGAGAGAATCCACATTGACAGGCTCATACTATGAGTTCCATACCCAACAATGATAGATGGGAGTGTGGGTTTTAGGTAAAAAATTTTACGTAATACTTTAATAATACTTTCATTTGTATTCAAT
>NW_018246245.1:0-2153 GCF_001263595.1 Phalaenopsis equestris
GTAATCTCCCTGTAACCTACAAATGTATGAAAACAAAAGCATGAAACTTACTAGAATGTACATGTAAGTTACATCTAATTTACAGTAAAATTACAGAGGGTATAACGCGGATATAACCTCTCAATACCATTTGAATAACCTCTCTGACGTACGCATCACGTCTTACGTACGTAAATTTTTCTCATGATTAGGGTAATTTACATACATTTCACGCCATTTTTATTTAATTACATATCTAATACCTAAAGTTTTCTATTTACATCAATAAGACATTGGGAAAGAAAAAAAAAGAAAAAAGGAAAGAAAAGAAAAAAAATTATATTTTTCTTTTAAAAATGAAATGAGGTCGGTATTTTGATGTCATTTGGGTGGTATGCACGTAAATATGAATGTTTAGGTGTTAGATATGTAAATACATAAGAATTGTATGGTGAGTATTTAAATGCTCTTATTATTATAATATAAATATTAGAATATGTTTAGTATTTATGGTAAAATTTTATTATATCCATTAGTATGATATATCCTTATTACTGAGAATTTTATTATAATTACAATATTGTTTTCTTCTCTTACTTTTAGAGAGAAATATTTGTATTATAAAAAATGTTAACATATTAAGCTTCGCATGCTCTTTATGGTATGAGTAATTATTATTGGGGAGATTTATATACATAGAACATAATTTTTTGTATTTTCATATCTAATAATTTCACTTTTATTTTATCTTAGACACTAGTATGATATCTAACATCACATGAGAAGTACAAAAAGAAGAATTGAAGCAATCTTGGGCTTGATGGATTTGTCTTGTCGAGACTCTTGATTCAACTTTAGGCTAGCTAGATTCGGCATTTGTTTGACTTGCTAGCATGTCCAGAAAAATTCTAAGAGTAGTTTAATGACTTAATTTAAGTTTCATTTAACTCATATTGTCATTGAGTTTGTCTCATTAAACCGGTTTGTTTGATTATAAGCTTGTTGAAATCAGAACTCTGGATGACTCTTAATTGAAATTTGAATACTCATTACTTAAAGGATTTTCTCAAGATTCAGTTCATGATTCGAAACTCGTGTTCAATGTTGGAAATTTGTTGATGACGTATCAAGATATAATGATTGCCAATAAATAAATAAATAAATAAATATCTATATATATATTGACACACAAACTGAAAGTTAGACAGATAAATATGAAGGAATTATGCTATATGCATGTAAAATCATTTTTTTTAATAATTATTATTACTATTTGATTGAAACTGCACAAAATAAATAAACAAAAAGAAAAAATGGTCCTAATATTGTACCGACCAGCGTTTTGAAGTTGTGGACACGGTATGTTACGGCGCAGCCCGCGTAACTTACTCGGCCTGTAATAGTATGTTTCGGCCCATTAAGTAGAGGCTTTTTTTTTCCTGCTGTTTTATTTACTTATATATTTATTATTATTATTATTATTATTATTATTATTATTATTATTATTATTATTATTATTATTATTATTATTATTATTATTATTATTATTATTATTATTATTATTATTATTATTATTATTATTATTATTACTATTTATTTTATTTATTTATTTATTTATTGCAGACCGGGAGATGAGTCCTCTTTTGGGATTCTGATTTTATTCATAATTACTATGTGGCACGAGCCAAAATTATTTTGTTTCAAAATAAAATATAAATACAATAAAAATTATAGAAGATGAAATAAAAATAATTCAAAACAGCCTCTAATTTTTTTATATTAATAAATGCTACAACTTATTAAATAATCTGCTGATAAGCTAGGTGCGGTAGTTATTAGAAATTTTTCATTTTTTTTTGTAAATATCAGACCGCTATCAGAAAGCTGTCACCGCACATAGATATGTGCGATGTGAAAACGTTGCTTTCAACGTTTTCAAAGCGCATAAACTGCCAAAACGTAGTTTACCTAAACAGTCTAGATGCGTTTTCAGAACGCCACCGCACCAAATAAGCTGCCCCAAACAGTTAGCGTTAACTTGATTGATCTCTCCACTATCATCATTACCCTTTACCTCACCACAAAATCTTAAGGGACATTTGCATACACAAAGCACAATTCCTCTGTATTTACATATATATATATATAACATATAAATTTTATTTCCTTACATT
>NW_018246246.1:0-60560 GCF_001263595.1 Phalaenopsis equestris
ACCATGATTATTCGAGATTGAGCTAATTTGGACTAATTTGAGAGATCTAATTAAGGGATAAATTTGAATCATTATAAGTGGAGGAAACTGATGTTTATGTGTTTTTTCTAGAAAGTGTTTATTTCATCCAGAGAAGTTAGTAGAGTTTGGTGGGGTTCAATTCTTGTTGTAATACTCAAAACAATCAAACTGTTAATTTCGTTTAATTTTAAATTATATCCCATGTGTAACATCCTCAAAGAATTGTCCAAAATATTTTTTAGTAAGTATTTAATTTTTTTCTAGTTAAATTGATATAAATATATGAATTATTAATATATTTAAATTTATAAAATAATTCATTATATTAAATAAACATATGAAAACATGCGGGCAAAGAGCCTTGCGCCTAGGCACCCATATGAAAACATGCAAACAAAGAGCCTAGCGCCTAAGCACCAGCCCTGTGGCGCTTAAGCAATAGAAACTGCCTGAGCAGTTTTCAGTAGTTTTTCCACATGATGTTGGTGGTTATTCAACCCAATAAAGGTGTTATTTGTGGGAGAAGAAGGAGCTTTTTGGTGGAGAAAAAGTTAGGTTTTGCTGTAGGAAGGAATATGATATGTTTCTTTGACTGTTTGGTGAGGAACTTGAGTTGAATTGTAAGGAGAGTGTTCAGAATAATAGTAAGGGACTTGGAGATCCTTGGGGGAGGTATCTTCAACACTTTGTAAAGAGAGAAAGCTAAGTATTGTGTACTCTTGTTATTTTATTTCTGTAATCACAATTGTATAGTGGATTTTTTTATTTTTGAAGATGCTTAGTATTTTTTTTTTCAATGCTTTATGAGTAGTCCTTCTACCTTTTTCCCATGTGATGCTTAAAATAGGAAGTGTAGAATTGAAATAATTTTTTTTAAAATTGATTTTATATCTTTAATGTGATGATTAACCTTCAATTTCATTTACTTTTCATTTTGGCTAAGTGAATAGTTAAAATGTGTTGTGAACCATAGTGACTCGGGAAAGCTATGGAAAAACAACTAGGTTATTCACATTGAACTATAGGGTATGAACCAAGTACATTATAGGGAGATGCAAATATTAGGGAAATAATATTCGATGGGTTCAAATTGGAGTTTAAGGAATAAAAACCAATTTAATCAAACTTCTTTATGCACTCTAGAGAGGATAAAGAAGAGAGTTGCTCCTATTTGTCACTAGCTTCATTTACAATTTGCATTTTTCATTTCTTGCACACCACCTAGATCATTGCAAGGGAAGGTAGCTTTATAATTTGATTATCACTAATCCAAATTTATTAAGTAGAATTTCAGTAAGAGTAAACCTTTATGAGTAGTTTGTAATTCAGTAGGACTAGTTAGCACAACTTTAAACCAATTTAACTTCAAAGTTAAGAACAAATTTAGTAGGCTAGAACTTTTCCTAAACTTAAACACCTCGCTCCCTGTGGGTTTGATAACCTAGACTAAAAAATCTTATATTGCAAAAGTAATACGTACACTTGTGTAAGGCCCCAGAGTACAAGTGTGCATGGACTTAAGTTAAAGCCGCATCAATCCTTACTCACCAAAAAAGGATTACAATAGTTCATAAACCCTTATTAAGGTTGGTCACCATGCCTCTTTTAATTACCTTGAAATAAATCCAATTTTGCACAAAATACCTTATCCCTTTTACTTCAAAAAACATAAATAATATACAAAAATATTTCTTCTTAAAAAAAAAAGCACATCTCTTGACTTAAAAAATTAGTTTAGACGGGCTCTTTAACTTGGTCAACAAAATGTCACTCTCACTTTCTTTCTTGGTACCTATGTATTGAAGCTAAAAACAAAGCAAGAATGTTGACTTAAGTTCAAAATTTATTTTAAATAAAGCCACAAAGTGACAAACAAACACTTAAACATATATTGTAACATAGAATAAATATAATTACCAACGATAATATAAAATTTTATTCAAGTAAATCTTTATGCTTTCCATTTGGATTGGGTTCTAATAACTAAACCTCTTGAATGTAAATAAGTTCTCTTGAGTTGTGCTCTAGTAGTAGTTTCCTAATTGTTGCACGTAGGTCCCACCTTTGGTCCATCATGATGCTCTACATCCAAGAAAATTTTCAAACACTCTCATAGTATAAGTTATTCATGTTTTCTTCAAATCATAAATTATTGCTTAAAGTGCAAGTGCATTTTGATTCATGGATTCTAATAAAAAAACTAATTTTGCGAACTTCATCGTTTACAAAACAAATTTCAAAGCACAACGACTATTCAAAATATTTTTTTATAATTTTTTTTTCATCTCAAATTGTTACTTTTTATCTATTTCATATAGTTGTAACTTTCTATTTCACTCAACTATACTGTCAAAAAAATTTCATAACATTTAAATACACATAGGATATATCTGAGCTAGAGGCCATACATCAATGGACATTAAATTAAAACTTTCCAATGCACTAACTTTTATAAGACATGAATTGTTAGTTGGCCTTAAGGTACATAAATAATCAAAAGACCTCACTTGCTTACTAATTTTAGAGGCCTCACAGAGTGGGGTTACATTTTTTAATAGATTATTTAGTATTCAGGCATCTATCTATAGAGCTAACATCATCTACATCTTATGAGTTTATAATATTATCTTTATCTGCATCATGTATGTCTCTAGCATTAGCTTCATCCACATCATAGATATTTATAACATCACTTTTATATTCTAAATACAATTAAAATAAAAGACATCTTGATCCATTTTTGACATTTTTTAGGGGCAATAAATATTTTAATGGAAGAAAAAGCTTGAAGAGATATGAATATTACATTTAATAAGAAAATAAGATCATATTCTATGTGGAAGGAATTGATATTATGGAGTTTTCTCCACTAAAATAGTACATCACTTCATGCTTATTAGTCCTCCTCGTAGATTTATGTATAAGATCTTATTAGAAATATTTCTTTGAAATGTAAATCTTCTTTTTCATTTCCCAAAAAACATCTAATTAACTTTTTTTTATCTTTTTTCCATTCTCCTCCGTATAACATAATAATATTGATACTTAATTCACCTTTAAGAAATTACTTGAATATAAGCACGGCTATGACACCATGTGACTCAAATAAACTTTGAACATTGTTCGAAAGTGGTTCAAATTCTATTTGAGCCATCTTTGAACCTTATTCAAATAACATTTTAAACATAAGTGAATTATATTTCAACATGAATTAAACCTTATTCATATAAGTTTGATAAAATGTAGTCGAATAAGTCCAATTATTCTTATGTGAATAAATAGTGATACACCTTCAATAAATTTCCATCATCTGACATAAATAACCTTGATAAAAAGTCATCCAAAGCTTTGATTTCCAAATCTCGAGATAAAATATGTGTCTTGACGTAACCTTGATAAAAAGTCATCCAAAGCTTTGATTTCAAGAAACTTATTGTTAAATTGATTGACTCTATGAGATAGATCCAATGATACCAATTGATCTGAAATAAAAATAGTTATCACTTTAGATTACATAATAATAACAATAATAATAATATTTTGTGTCTTGAAATAAAAATTTCGAACCAAATAGAGCCTTGATCAAGTCATTAAAACCATGTTTGAAAATTTTCTGGACACATTTAAAGGTCAAGTGAATGCCAAATCCAGAGAGTTTATAGTCAAAATCAAGCGTCGAGGCGAGAAAAGTCCAACGAGCTCAAAACTGCTCAATTCTGACATCATTAAGACACTCAAATATCAATCAAACATCATATGATCAAAGAAATCTCTCCGAACCGTCTGATCAAAATAGTTCATATTCCTGCATTAATTACACATAGAAATTCATAAATAGAGCCTCACTATTGAGTTTGTTGGAAAAAAAAAAATAGTTATTACTTTAGATGACATAATAATAGCAATAATAATAATATTTTGTGTCTTGAAATAAAAATCCATAGTGTTTCCGATTTTCGTATACAATTATTTTCAAGTCTCACATATATTTGTTTCCGATTCTCATATACAAATCCTGCAGTTCACACTTCGCATATTATAACAAAGTTCTAATCAATCATAACTTTCAAGTAAGTCCTTAAGTTTCACAAACATATTACAAAATCAAATTTTAAAGAATAAATTGTTTATTATTCTTTAGGACTAATAAGATGAAAAAAAAAATCACTTAAACAATAATATTAGCTCCATAAAATTTTCAAAAAAATACCCCAAAAAATTCAAATATCCAGAGGAAAAATGATTTTTCTGAAAATAGAACTTGCTACTTTGACTTTTTGTAGAGAGAGAGGGAGAATATGAGAAGAGAGTAGGGAGAGCGTGGAGAGAGAGAGAGTAGGAGGGAACATTTCCTAGCCGCGAGGTGTGAGGGTGAAACACAAACAATGTTTGCTTTGAAGGGTGAAATGCAAACATTAATTGCATTTAAAATGAATGCAAACCAAATGTTAAACATAATTAATGTTTGAGTTTAACATTAAACACAAATGTCCCATGAGATTTTGCTCATTCTCTTTAATCCCCTCTAACCTCCTCCAAATACTAATATTATATGCCCTTAAGCCCCTTTTAAAATTTTATCCTTTATGTCACCAAAAAAAACTTTAGGGCACATTTCTCCAAATAAAAAAAAAACAAAATAATTATATAATTAGGACTATTGGGAGTCATTAAATCAATTTTTTTTTCGTAATTTTAATTAATTTTAGAGTGGTGTACATGCATGCCACATCATCCCCAGTATCTGTATGTCTAACACACAGAATTCAATATTCATTTTTGTGATATTTTAATATCTTCTTTATATTAAAACATAAATTTCAGAAGATATTTTATACTCTAAAAGATTAAAATTAGTAATATTGTGATGAGAATTATTAAAAAAATTGCATCAAAATCTACAACACTAAAATAATATGCATGTTAATATGAAAATTTTCATGTCAAATCTGTAAATATATATAAGAATTGTGTGCTACTAATGTAATTTTTTTAAAATTTATTAATACATTTACACAAGGACCACCCATTTATTATATAATTATATCATTAGGGTCCATTTGGGTCAACTTATTTAGTGCGTTGACGTTTTGAAAACGAACCTTGACTGTTTGGGTAAACTGCATTTTGACAACTTATGTGTTTCTGGGCAAACTTTTCCAAAAAAATAAAAGTTTGTAATAATCACTACACCTAGCTTATTAACATATTTTTTTTAATATTCAATAAATTGCAGTCACTCCAAAGAGACCATTAATACCTAAATTTTAATTATTTAAGTTTATATTGATTTAAATTTTTAAATCACATAAAAAATATCATCGTTTGTAAACCTTTAAAGTTAAATGTGAGTATTGGATGTGTAAATGTAAAATAATTGAGTGGCATGTATTACTTCATCAAATCTGCTAAAACTAATCACAGCACGCCTCCCGAACCCTAGCCCAAATTTCGGGAACCGCGACTGGAGCTCGCCGGAGAAGCATTCGAACGGGACCTGCGGAGGAGTTTGTGAGTCGCGTGATTTAAGTTAAATCTTTCGAATCCCTTTTTTAAGGTAAAATGGGGAAGAAACTGGATTGGGAATTATGCCGGATTTAAGTTTGCGTTGTCTATCGTTTGGCTTTCAGTTAACTCTAATGGTGCTTTCTTTTAATTTTTCTATTTTTCCGGATTGTTTTCAGTTCGTCATCTTAGACTCTTGGGAACTTTTTGACGTTTTGGAATTTTTTGCTTTAGGCCTCAATCGGTGGGTGTAGGGCTTAATAAGCTAATATCCGATTTATTACTCCATTTGATTCTGTTTAATAGAAGTGTAAGGTTTTATTTTCTTACCTATTATCTCTGATAGTGAACACTAGGGTTTCTTTGGATAATTTTCTTAGAGAACTTTTTTTTCGTCTGCCTGCTATGTATTGAAAACCTTTCACCTATACAGGTTTCTGGAAGTTTTTTTTCTCCCGCAGCTTATTTGTCAAGGAAACATGCAGGTGCGTTCCGATTATGTAAACTAGGCCTATCCATGAACCATGTTTAGCCGACATGCTCACTCGTCTGTTTTTATCGATTTCAAGACAAATTTGAATATGATCCTAAATTTAAATTTTTGTTTAAGCAGAATATTTGCTTTTTTTGAGCCGTTAACATATAAATAGCCCCATCATAAGCTATTAAGCCATTAATAAAGAAGGTTTTTTATCAGCTCTTATTGTTTTATTTGTTAAGCAATAGAGGGGAATATTCATAAACTTAACTGAACGGCAAACTAATGTTTATACTTATTTATTTATATGTTAAGCTTTTAAAATATTGTTCAATTATTTTAATAAGCTATTGCAAATATGTCTTATATGTGCATGCGTTGAGCTATTCATAAAGTGCACCAGTTTATTTACAACCAAGTTTGAATGATGTCTTTTTCATTTATTTTCTTATCAAGTTTGAGGTAAATTTGAACATGATCTAAAATTTGAAATTTTGTTCTAACTAATTCATTAGTTTTTTGATTGAGTTGAAGCAGCAATCTAGCTTTGATTGAGCTAAAACTATAGAACATATTATCAGAAATTATTATGTTAATACTAAATGAGCATTTCTTTCTGAGCTCTTGCAAGTTATTTGTTAAATACTAAAGGCTCATGTTCATGAATTTAAATGACCTAGTGGTCATTGTTCATGTTTCTTCATTTATATGTCAAACGTTTCAAACTTGCCCATTTTTTAAAAATTGAATGCAAATGAGTTATATGAACATATCAAACGATTCATTGAGTGCACTAGTTTGCTTAGGAAATTAGAATAGGTGAAAAAACCATAACCCTAGGTTAGTGAAAATTCTAAGCATCAAGAAACCTTTTTTTATAATTTATTTCTATCTAAAAGAAAGAAAACATCATTCTTGTCACAATCTGACCCGAGTGTTAGAATTAACCAAAACAGGAACAGACACTCGGGCGGTGGGGATTAAATTTTTTCATATTTATTTTCTATAACTAAATATTAGCAAATGAAAGATGCACTAATCAAATTAAATTAAAAAATTATATTTAAATTTACCTCATTACTGGTTCTATAAATATTTTCTCTTCTATCGTTCATCTTTTAATCACTTAATTAAATATGAAAGTTTAATTTAAAAAAATAGTTAGCTAAACAAGGCTAATTACAAAAAAAAGTAATCAGTAACCAATTAAGCTTTCAGTGAATTAATATAAATATTTGATATGATTTAATGAATTTTATTATATCAATAACATACATATATTATTATATATATGTACAACCGTTACAAATACACCTAAAAATTATATCAGTTAAGGTACTTTAATATCAATATCATTTTTCTTATATGTATACGAGTACCTTAGCTTTCCCTATTAGTACCATAAAGAGATGACTCCATCATAGCCAAACATGCACATACAAACATACTATAAAAATATTATTTTTTTAATAATGAATATTTTATTTTCATTTTGATAGCAATCAATATGTTTGTACAAAATTCAATGATAATTTAAATAAGGTTGAGCACACATGTCATTTTTACAATATAAATAAAATTCAGCAGAACCATAAATCATGTGTATGCGGCATTATAACAATAACAATAAATGCAGTTGGACGAGAAAAAAGAAAATTTTATTATAACAAAAGATTATAATTACTCATCTCATTGTCAATTAATTTGTTATTTGATTTGTTTTGACGTCCACTCTCCTAGAATTAGAAACCTAAAAATAAACATAATATAAAATTGAATTTATTTATTATTTTAAATAAATGATTAACTTTTCATTTTTATTCAAGTATTAGATTTTCATTATTTTACTTTATGAAATCTTCATTAATTTTCTATTATGTATATATATATATATTACTAATAATTTTATTATTAAATCAATTAACTCTATTAAAACTTAGCTCACTTGCACTCTGCACTCGATTCCGGTCTCGCTCTGCACGCGATAGCTCCTTTGGCTTCAGTTCCCTACCACACGAGGCATGAGCGCATCTCTTCTCCATTCTTCCTCTCTACACACTGGTTCAAATCGCACGAGGACTCTTCCACAAAGCCGCGATGCCATCCTCTTCAACTCCTTCCATCGCGGCTCGCTTTGTCTTCCTTCTTTGCACCCCGATTCGCCTAGCCCACTCGAAACTCGATGATGTCGCTTGAGCGTCTCGACGTCTTCTCTACGTTCGCACGATAGGAGAGTTGGTTGACGCCTCCTTTGCTTGACACAGACGCCGCCTTCATCTCCCGTGTCATCCAAGTTTCTTTCGCACACTGCTCAACTCCATAGTAAGTAGATCTCACCTCTTCCTCCTTGAAGCACGTGGCTTTGTATCGAGTAACCTTGGGTTTTTTGACTCCTCACTTCACCTCCCCCTCTTCGGCTTCCTGACTGTCTGATTCCTCTCCCTCCATTACGTGCTCGACTCTTCACTTCCTTTTCTTCAATTTCATCGTTTCCTCTCACCCGGTTAATAAAAACAAGACGTTACAATCTTCCCTACTTATAAAAATTTCGTTCTCGAAATTTATAAACAGACCTTAAGTCATATAAGCAGGTCAACATTAGTTATTCATAATTTTCTATCGGACACCCTTATATAATTTTGGGTGCATCACTATGTTTGAATGAATATAATTATTAATTCGAGTTAGATTAAATTTTAATTTTTTTTATTATTAAAATTTTCTTATAATTGCCCTATTGGCTCTTTCATTCATATTACATTAATTAATTCTAACCTTTGCTTGATATCACTTTTGTCACTACTCGACCCGAGATCTTGAATTAATCAAGGTGGGAACAGACGGTCGGATGAAGAGAATTAAATTTTTTCATATTTATTTTCCATAATTAACTATTGACAAAGGAAATAGCCACTAATCAAATTAAACTAAAACAATATATTTGAATCTACCTATTTACTAATTGTATGCATCTTCTATAAATATTTTCTTTTCTATCATTCATCTTTTAATTACTTAATTAAATCTAAAATGTTAATCTAAAACAACAATAAGCTAATCAAAGTTAATGAATGTTCATACTTCTAAGATACAATAATATAAGAAAAAAAAATAATATGCATGCTAGTTAAGCTTTTAATAAATCAATATAAATATTTGATGTTTTCAATTAATTTTACTATATTAATAACATATCTGTAAAACCGTCATATGAGCACCTTCCAAAAATTGTACCGGTTAAGATACTTCAATATTAATATCATTTTTCATTTGTTTGCACGGATACTTTAGCGTTTCCTGCTAATATGATAAATGGGCGATTCCATCATAATCAAGTAAGCACATACAAACATACTATAAAATATTATTTTTTTAATAATAAATATTTTATTCTCATTTACGTAGTAGTCAATATTCTTGTACAAGATTCAATGATAATTTAAACAAAGTTGAACACACAAGTTATTCTTACAATATTTGCTTCACTTGAATGTGTGGAATTTTGGTGTGTGGATTGTTATGGTGCATATTACGTGATGGTGTTGAAAAGCATCTGTTTGATGGGTGGTAATGGACAAATGGAGGATTACGATTTGATATAAGGAATTGTTTACATGCGCATGAGAGGAGAATTTTCCACACTGCATGTAAAATACAATGGCATTCCTAATGTACTAGTGCTAATTTTTACCCATTGACATAAGATTTTGGTTGGTAGGTCTTCATCTACTGGTATATTGAGCTTTGTTTGGGCTTTTAGTGGTTCACCCTTCTCAAAATTGGTATTAGAGCCAAGTGCTGGGTTGGGATTGAGTGTTCCATGCTTCTTGTGATTCTCATGTATTTTTGGCTGTTTGTTTCATTTTAAGTTTACAAGTTGGTGATTATTACCTTATATCCGTGTGGATGAATGGACTTCTGTTGTATATCATTTGATGGTGCTAAATAGCTTCCATTTGAGTGGGAGTAATGGATGAGGTAGAGAACTCTAGTGTGAGGGGGCATTCTTTTGATTCAAATGAAAGTGAGTAGTCTCTAGTGTGAGGGGGGCATTCTTTTGATTCAAATGAAAGTGAGTAGTGACATCGTAAATGAAACAAACTTTTAACTTTCTAATTTATTATTACTAACTGATAGTTATTGGTTTTACCTTTTGGGTTGATGTGTGTCCATCATCTTTGTGTTGAGCTTCATTTGGCCCTTGAACATTCCACCCTAATTTCAATTAACTTTAATTTGAAATTTCCTTTTTTTTTGTAGTGATCGATAAATTCTAGTTTCTAATATTAAGTCTCTTAAACTTTGGGCTGAGGCTTGAATGTCTTATTTAATAGCATTTGGAGTGCAGCTCAAACTATAGAATTATTTATTATTATATAAGAGCAAAGTTCAGGTGAAGCTAAATAAGCCTTTTTTTTTTTTTCAGGCCAGTGATCGGTTTAACATTAACTCCCAGCTTGAGCATCTTCAAGCTAAATATGTTGGAACAGGGCATTCTGATATGAATAGATTGTGAGTGTTTAATTGTAGAAATTTCATGTTCTATGCTTATTGCCTTAGTTTTTGTTACTTTTTAATATCTTCCGTAATGTAAATGCAGTGAATGGGCTGTCAACATTCAACGTGACAGTTATGCATCATATGTTGGGCATTACCCCATGTTGGCATACTTTGCCATTGCAGAAAACGAATCAATTGGAAGAGAGCGATATAATTTCATGCAGGTTAGCATGGTTGTTGGTTTTATGATTCTGATTGTGAAAATTATCCAATTTTATGCAAAATCATTTACCCAAAGATAAGTAAACATTTTCGGATGCATTGCTGTGCTATTGTCAGATCCAATTATAGAGTGATGTTTTATGTTTAGATATTATAGTTGTTTATGCTATTTTGGTTTTCTTCTTTAAATGGTATATTGATTTGATGATTTTGTTAAACATTCACATGAAGTCAGTCTACGTAGGGCATCCTCAGCCTTATGCCATGCAGGAAGCCATATTTTTAGATTGTCCACAGTTGGAATGGCAGGAAACCACTCCATATATGAAATGGATGTTTGGTGTGGCTTCTCCTTGCACATTGTGCTTTTGACTGCTCTTGGTGAAGGTGCATAAATTTATAGTTGTAACCTTTTTTACTGTATGTTTATCCTAGTGACGATATAAAAATGATTGAACGGTTTTGTGGGTGTTATCATATTTTGCAGGGAATCAGTTGTTGTTACTATGGGTGAGGATAAATTACCTTTTAGCAATCATTTCTAAAGAATGAGCAAGTATAGAAAAAGTTGTGATGTTCCAGCTATTTTACTTAATATTTATATTATATATTAATTTTTATATTATATATTAATTTCAGGGAGCATATATACTGTGTTTGTTTGGTGTAATGGTGAGGAATTCCAGGTAAAATTGCAATAGATTTGGTGGAGATTTAAATATTAAATTTTAGTGGAGTTGGATGGTTTTGGTTTGAATGGAAATACCCATTCAAAATTTCCATGTCTGTGATGGAATTGTTGTGAAAAGACCTTAAGCCCCAGCTTTCTGTAATCAATTATTTATTGAGTGTTCTAATACAAAGATTTAGTAATCTAACCTTGATCTTTGGAATGCTTGAGGTGTTTAGATAGCATATCTGTGTGGTGGATCCTGGCCCAAAAAAAAAAAGAAGACTAGCATGTACTGCTCTAGCAAGGACTTGGCCAAGGGGTTCAGCAATGCCAGTACAATAATAATGCCATTAAGGATGCAAAAAAGCATCTTAAAACAAGTACAATAAATCATATTACACATTATATTCATGTCCTTATAACTTTTTGGGATGCTTTTACCAACGAAAATCAGTTACTTGGGAATGTCATTTTCATATGATTGACATGTAAAAAATAAAACTATCTTTTAACAAATCTGAATATTATTAATAGTGTTAATCTGAACATTATTAATAAGTGACCCACAAAATTAATCCTGTTTTGATTTATGTTAGTGTGCTAAAAAACCTAAGATATTAAGAAACTTTTTTGATATTTGAAGTTTGGTGAAAGATATTTCTAAGTGACCCACAAAATTGACATTTCATAAAAACGTGACGATGTTTTCGAATTTCTGAGTGTAAAAGGATCAAGATAATTATTGTGTATGATATAGGATGAAGGGAAGAATATATGACCGAGCAAAGAGATTTAGAAGGAAAAATAGGCATCAACTGCTGTCTTGCTTGAAGGACAAGGAATCCGTGTTTGTTAGAGGGAAAAAATAGAGTGTTGCAAATGTTGTATGGGTCCACCACTTACATTCTAATGAGATACAAATACACCATCTGTAAGAGCAAGTTTACGACAACCCAGAAGAGAAAAATCTGAGAAGAAATCTAAGGCTAGCATAAATCCAAACAAAAAATTCCCTAAACCAGTCCACAAAAAAGCAAATATATAATAATAATCCCAATATGGTAAATAGAGACCCAAAGGAGCTAGTCTGCCCAAGGGTATTGGAAAATGCCTAAATGAATCGTCCAATTGGATCGGTTCTCCTGATTATGGGAGCTCCAACTCTCGTCTAGCCTGGTGTGGATGCATGCACCTTCTTAAGTATGAGAAGAGGGGTGTAGCCTTCTTCACTAGAGAAATCTAGATGCTCGTATTACAATGAAAGGTTGACAACATAGAAGATAGCAGAAGTATTATAGTCACCGAGTAGGTTAAAGCTATTAAGTTTTGTCATTAATTTTCTTTGCAATCCTATATAGTCTATCGACTCTAGATTTGACTTTTCCGAAAGAACTAGTAGGAAACCTCTCCTTTAATCTAATCCATATCAAGGGTCGCCTTCTTCACCAGAGACATCTGGATACTTGTAGTACAATGAAAGGTCGATAACATTGAAGATAACGAAAATATTATAGTGAAATTCTGTATGGTCTATCGACTATAGATTTGACTTTGCCGAAAGAACTAGTACGAAACCTCTCATTTGATCTAATTCATACCATGCCACATTTTCTAGAGGCCTAGTGCTTTTCTTGATTTTTTTGTTTGCTTCTAATATTTGGCATTTTGCTTAGCAATCTCCTTTTTTACCTATTCATGCAAAACTTGACTTTTATTTACTCTAACCTTTGCATCAATGCTAGGCTCAATGTTTGGGAGTATAGGGACAAAATCTAGTTGAGGTAGGGGATTCCTCCCATAAATTATCTCGAAAAGGTTGTGATCTATAGATTGGTTGCCGGAATGGTTATTAGCAAACTTAAGTGGTGTTTGGCTGCAACATAGATTAAAGTTAAATTGGATTTATCAAATTCGATAAATCCGGATTTATCAAATTTAGTCGCGATTGATGAACTTGCGAGTGACATAAATTCGTCTTGTAATGGGATTTACTAAATCTAGATTTACGTTGCAAATTAGACGGAACACTAGAAAAAAGTCGGAATGTGAGAAAATTTGATTTAACAGTGCGTTGGATTTAATTTTCATTTTTTTGATGTTTGACTGGATTTAAGTTAAATTAGTGGCTAAAGCCTATTATGAGTGTGCTACCAAACGCCGCCTTAGTCTAAGTGAGATCAAGTCCCATCATCGGATGTCCTTACCAACAAAACACTTGAGAAGGTTGTCTTAATTGTGATTCACCATCTTTATTCATTAGTTTGAGAGTGAGCTGAATATCAAGCTTACTCCATAGAGTTCTCTAGAAATGACAAAAATTTCAAGTTCCTGATTGAAGTGATGGTCTGGTACACTGTGAGACGAAGAAGTCTCTAAAGTATAAGTCTGCAATGTGTGAGGTGTCTTTCGTCTTATGGTGAGATGTAAAGTGTGCCACTTTAAAGCAGTGGTCCGTCAGCATTATAATGGAGACTTTGTTTTACTATGTTTGAGGCAAATTCATCATAAAGTTCATGATCATATCCATCCAATATAGCTCTATAACAAGAATGTATGGATCTGTATTCTGCTCTCGAGCCTTGACAAGTGACAAATCCATCACTATCTGACACACCTCTTCACAACTTGTGTGACGTTATGCCAATAGAAATTCTTTTTTATTTAAGAGTCTTGTTTCTACCAAATTGTCATGCCATCAATATATTGTGGCGCTTTTGTAAGATGCTCTCGATAAAAAAACAATAATTCCACATTTATTATGGTATAACAAGTAGTTCATGTGATATGTGGAATTGCTCGGAAATGTTTGTCAGTGGCATATGCATGCTTTAACACTTTCAATTCAACTATTTTTGATTGCATAGGAGTGCTTATCTAGTGACGACATATCAATGTATCAACTTTCTTTTTCTGATTTTTAGCTTTGAGCTCAAGTACAAAATGGAATGAAGAAAAGAACATCTAGGAGGAATGCTTACCCTTCAACATGTTCTGATTCTTCAAGACTCACAAAACCTCATGATTAGTGTAAAGAGTGAACTCATTCTTCCATATAATAATTTTTGTGACTAAGAGCACTAGTAATAACATAAAATTTCTTGTGACAGATAAGGTATGTTTGCATTTCACCAAAGATGGCGATAGAGTGCCTTGACTTAACATAGTTCCAATCTCTATTTTGAGGGCATCACACTCACCTTGAACCCTTGACTTATATTTGAAAGATTATTTGAAAGAGCTAGAACGGGGGCTTGCGCGACTCGTTTTTTCAAAACAACAAAGTTAGCTTTTATTTATCTGACCAAGTGAATATGTTTAACCTAAGAAGCTCTATCAAGGGTGCCACCATGGAATTAAAATTTTTGATAAATATATTTGAAAGAGCTAGAACGGGGGTTTGTGCGACTCGTTTTTTCAAAACAACAAAGTTAGCTTATATTTATCTGACTAAGTGAATATGTTTAACCTAAGAAGCTCTAAGGGTGCCACCATGGAATTAAAATTTTTGATAAATCTCTTGTTAAAAAAAATAGTCGGTCAATAGAATTGGAATACATGCGTAAATGACTATGGGTTTGACTAGTTCGCAACAGTCTCAATCTTAACTGGTCCACCTGAATTCTAATTGCTGACATAATGTACGCAAGGAAGCATGCTTACGGCATCAGAAAGTGAAACTTGGATGTTCATATAGTTGCTCTATCTGAAGAACTCAATAAACCTATCCTAGGTACTATAAATGCTCATCCTTTGAATGGTTGTACGCTTGAATATTGTTATAGTACACAACTATGAATAAAGATTTGGAAAATATAGTGCATTGGGCATGCCGAAAGGCATGCTTGTCCCCTCATACAATTCATCCTGCATCTTGATGGCGATCTTCTACTAATCTCATGTCTCATCCAAATTTGATGGTATTCATTATGTAGATCAATTTTAAAGATGTTAGCTTCGTGCAATTGATTTAAACGTGTGCTTGATAGTGATCTTTTTCACCACCCTACTATCAATGCACATATGTGATAATTCATCTTTATAGGCATAAGCAATGTTGGTACAACATATATATTGATACTTTTACGAACCAGTCTTTTTGTTCACCAGATTCTTAACTTTCTTCTGAAGCTCCTCATATTCTACTGGTTACCTTCAGTTAATTGGGCGATTATGGAGAACTGATCCTGGAATGAGATCCATGTCACGTTGCATCTCACATAGGTGTGATAATCCAAGTGATAGGTTGTTAATTAGAACTTCTTTAAATTCCGCCAATAGAGTGCGACACTACCTCAAATATATGCTCCATCACACTACCCTCCAACATCACTAAGGCTAATTTCAGCGGCATCTCTTTCATAGCCTATAAAAATGTAGCATGAGCTACTATACCTCTCACCTCTGTCTGAGGACTCATTATTGCTAAATTCTTCAATAACAAATGCACAACAAACTTTTGTCCTTGATTAATTAGTAGGTTATTTGGTGGCTATCATAAAGTGTGTTTCTATCATATTGTCAGGTCGATCTATAGAATGTGACATGCTTTCATAGGCTTGACATCACACGACATCTAATCTTGCAACTCATATCTAATGGAAAACTCTACTAGGCATCTTTTGTGAACATTGATATCATTCATTTTTTTTTCAATTATGTTAAAGAATATGGCTAATAATTCTTCTAGATGGTGAATCTTGATTTTCCGTCATTTAAATAGACACAATATTTTCACAACTACATTTATCGATAATGAGACTGCACACATTCCCTTTCATAGTACATCATGTGTGAAAGATGTTGTCTAAGCCACTATTGAACTCTCTTGGGCTCAGTTTGGAGGACTTTTCGAATTATAAGCATTTTATCATCATTCATGAGTAGTTGATATTATTTATTTTTCTCCCGGTCATAGTCTCTATTATTTGTTTCTTTCACTACACTCTATCTAGTAAAAGAAATAACTCTACTATTTGGTACAATATGTTGGCACTTGAGATACTTCCTAGTTGGGAATATTTTACAGGTGTTGGCTTGATCAGTTCTTTTCTTTTTCCTGTGTTGGCCCCTTTCGAGGGGCAGATCTTGACGCTATTGTTGATGTTCTCTTGCTGTTTGACCCCATTATCGAACCTTGTTTGAGGAGTGGAGTTGATCTAATCTCTTATGCCACTTCTTTGCCCTTCAAAGCTGTAGTTTGGATATTCTGTAAAGTCTTATAGGGTTGGAACTATACTTTATTGCCAATGGATGGTCTCAGCTCTTAAATATACTGGACCTTATAGTCCTTTAGGCCCACGAACTCAAATAACATAAGCTATTCAACTTTGTTGCATACTCTTTTATTGATGGGTCCTATTGTAAGTGGCGATCATGAACTTGCCTTGCATATAATTAGACATGTACATTGGGAGGGTGGCCCGATGAGCTCGTCATAAGCCTGCTTAGAATGGGCGGGCTTGGCTGTGAAAAATAGAAATTTGGCGGGCCCAGCCCGGCTTGAGCTCGTTAAAGCCCGCAATAGCCAAACTCGGCCCGCCCACAGGCCCAGCCCGGCTTCAGCTCGCCTTGACTTAGTTAAAGCCCGCAATAGCCAAACTCGGCCCGCCCACATAAGGCCCGACTCGAAATTTTTTTTTAATATATTTGGAGTGATTTACATACATACCACATAATTCTAGTTTGTTTAGCGTTTACATATCTCATACCTAGATTTTAATGTTTAGTATTATAAATGATTTAAGTGTATTTGTTGATTTTGCATCAAAAGTGACTAAATTTTGCTAAAATTTATAATTTTTGTTATAAGAAATGATTGCTCTTTATGTATTTCTTTATGAATTTCATCTTAGATTTGCATCAGTTAACTTTAGATCCTAACTCCTAAGGCATCCTGCAGTATCTTTTCCTCATATAATCAAAATTAATTTTGCGATTTCAATGCAGCTTTTTCGAGATTATGCTTCCCATGTTTAATTTTTGAGAAATTTACATACATAGCATGCAAATCTTAAATTTTTTAACCAGATTTTTCTTTTAGGGCCCGTGACCCGGATCAACCTATGGAGTGGGCGGGTTTGGCTATGATTTTTCTGTTAACCGGGCTCAAGTTCGACCCGAGCCCACTTTGACTAGTGAAAACTCGAGTTAAGCCCGACTCAAGCCAAGCTTGGCCTGGCCAACGCCTAGGTCTACATGTAATGTACTTAAATGTACTTTGTTGTATCTTTTTTTCCATATTGGGCCAAATTGCGATCTTGCTTTTTCCTCATGCTTGTGTAGGCATTATAGTTTCTCCCATCATAAAGAAATACTTTAGTTTAATTAATCTTTTTATTAGGGGGAATATTCTTGTATTTTAAGACCAGGTCCACAATTTGGAGACACTCAATGAACTCAGTATGGTCCTATCAAATCAACCTTCATTCCTAAGTCATCTTCTCTCCTCTTGTACTTAATGACGAACCGTTACGACATCAACTCTTCTTTGCTGGAGAGTTCTTGGTAAAAAGAGTTTTCATCATTTTCTCCATTTGATTTATGACCGTTATTGTTGTGGATGATTTTTTCGTGTTGTATTTTTTTTCAAAATCAGCGAGCCTCCATTGCAATTAGAGTATTTTTTGCTGCATGTATTTTATGGCAAGCTCTTGAATATTCCTTTGTGGTTTTTCCTTGACGCCATTATTTCTTCTTCCCTACTTGGGGTTTCGGCCTAGAAAGTGAGGACATTTTTGGCATGCCCAAAGGTGTGGAGTGCGGGCTGTGGTTTAGGGTTAGTATTAGTATTAGAAATGGGAATTTATTTGGGTTGACTAGTTAGGTTATATGGATTTAGGTTTTGAAGTGGAGAATAGCAAATCTATAAATATTTATGGTTTTTGTGGCTCTCATACCAAATTACATTGTTCTAGCATCTCTGGAATGTATAAAGGATAAAATAAGTAGTGGGTATGGTGTAGGATGAGGAAGGGAGGAGTATATACAGATTGGTACAAACTTTGCAAGGGTCCATCACTTGCAGTCTAACATGATACAGATACACCATTTGCAAGAGCAGTGCTACAGCACGCTAAAGGAGGGAAATCTGAGATGAATTCTCAGCTCTGCCTAAATCTCAACCAAAAAAAGTGTCTAAACCAGTTCAGAACAAAACCAATATATAGTTCTCCAAACAATTAATCCTAATAATAATCTTAATAAGGTAAATAGGAACCCAAAGGTGGCGGTTGTGCCTAGTGGACTGGAAAAATTAAGTTGTCAGCCTGTCGGACCTGTTCTACCTGTTGCAGGCATAACATCTTCCAATCTAGCGGATGTAGACACCCATGTCAAAATTTGTCCTTTTATGCTATTTTCTATTAAAAGAGCACTTTCTAATTTTCAATATCTTATTTTTTGGGGAAAGTTAACTAGAGATCCATGTTTTGATATGCGCTTTACTCCTCTTTGTTGCATTTTACTCCTATCTACGCATTTTTTCTGTCATTTTCCTTTTTAGAAAATCTAAGTTGCATATTGTATCTTTTTTTATAACCACATTCATACGGCTAGTGGCCTAGTAACCAGTTTGAACTTATTAATACCTAGGTTCAGATATATTTATTTGTAATAATTATTAGTTCAACAACAACAATTCTCATATTCAGATTTTGAATGACTATACTGTTGTTAAACTCATGAATAATTATATTCATGCTCATCTTTTTATAATAACTAGATCAACCCAGAGAATTATTACAATCAAAATTTAACCAAATTCTTTTGATGGTGATGGCTGGTTTCCTTTGTGAGATGATGACATTGATAACAAGCATCTCATTGCAGCAATGAGTAGAATGACGGTTTTCCTTTGTATGCTAATGGCAGTGGCCGGAAGTGCGATGAACCCTTGGTAATTTGTCTAGGCAGCTAAAGGCCAAAAAATGTTTCAAATAAAAATGGGTAGGCTTGGTATTAACAGTTATTAATGGTGTTAAGCAATTTATCATTTCGTGACTTCAAAATACCATATCTGTGAACTACCTTATTTCCATCAAATGAAAAATTTATGAAACTATGCTTCCAAGACCAACCACTTCTAATACATTTAATTTGAGAAACTATTACATTTGCCCATTACATTTGAATGTCTAAATTTAATTCATACACAATAATTTTCAAGAAATGGATTAAAAGGATTCATGTAACTGACCTCAATTAGTCGGATAAATGCTTGCTGTTGTTGTACAATAATTTTCAAGATGTGACAACAAAAGATATCCATAAAAATACACTTACCAAAATCTACAATTGTTTTGTGCTTTATAAAAGTAGGCATATAGAGCCAACTATAATATGTATGAAAGTCAACTACTAATAATGCTTCTGCTATTCAAATACATGTGAATGTTCCACCATCAGGTACAAGATAAAATAACATAATTTCATTAAATAGATATTATATATCAAATTGAACTTTTAACAAGATTAGTTCATGAACATATGAATTTGTATGCATCTATAAATGCCAAAGATAAATGTTATCCCGTCTACTGCTGCCTTGTCTGTCTTTATTCCCTCTACGCCTGCTGACTGGTTGCATTACGGCTGCCCTAGCTACTTTGCATCTGCAATTTTGCATGCTGCTGGTGTCAAAGTGCTGTTACTGCTGTACTGTTTGGCTGAATGCTGCTGTTTCACTGTAATGAATTATTCATTACTGAAAGCAATCGATGAAAGAGTAGAAAAAGTTGAAGAAAATACCTAAAGAGTGTCGAAGATGTTAATTCATTTAGCCTTGCTGCGAGTTGCAGTATGTGAAATTCTTGCATCTTGGAGGAACTTCTATGAGCTTTAGGATTACAATTTCCGGCAGATTGCAGGCATTTGCTGTAGAAATAGTTTAATGATTGTTGCAGGAATTTGTGCAAGCTGCCAACTAATTCTTGCCTTTTTATAGTGTAATCAACAAAGGCTGTATAATGTCAAAATTTATGAAAACCCAATAAAAATTCAGTAAATAAGTTTGAAGTCGATGTTTTCAGAGCACTAATTGCGATGTGATGCCTAAGTTTCCTTTTTTACTTCAATGTACAAAGTGACAAGGGAAATGCTGCTTATACTAACTAGAGCATTCATACATTGTATATCATATACACATATTATGTGCTTGTAATAGTTATTTAAGCAATTAAACTTAAACCATATTTGAAAATTAAATTTTAGGAAATTTAATTATACTTTTAATATTAGTAATTTTTAACTATTTGAATTTTTTCAGGAAAAGTAAAAAAACGAAGATATGACTTATGTAGTAACGTCAGAGTGCTTAGAAATCAAGAATATACTCTATTATAACGAGTGATCAATTAGAGACTAAGAGCGGAGGTAATATCAAGCGAGGTATAGTGTGAAGATGAGGCATCAAAAGGCATTCCTATGCTACAAATATAAAATAACATAACAAGCACAAGTGAAAACTTTATAAGAACTGACAGAGTGATGGTGAAGAAAAAACGATGAAGAAATAATTCGCTCAAGTGAAAAAGAATATAGAACCATTGGACTCATTCACGACAAGGAACAATGAGAAGAAACAAGTGTTTGCGCCTAATTATTGTTTTCACATTTTGAACGAAATTATGAAATATGATTTCACTCTGTGCAGATGCCAAACTGCTTGGCGCTACAGCAAGTTGCAGCAAAGTGATGCAACATGCTGAGCTTGCACTTCATTGGCATGGGATGCGTAGAGCTGGCATTCTATTTTGCTTTGCTCCTAATGTGTGCTTGTAACAACAATGGTTCATGTGATTTTACTTGAAAACCAACATAATCAAAACCTGTAGCAATGGCTTTTTTTTAACAGAGGAATTTCCCTTATTAAATGATGTACTAGTCCAACTACTGATACTTTTCGTGTCAAGTAATTTAGTCATAAATGCCAATTTACAGTGCTTACAGCTATAATATGGGCTATTCTAAGCTTTTGGTGAGAAGGAATAAAACAATGTAATCACAAGCAGTTTCATGTTCGTTCACAAGACTATTGGCACTTACATTACCATAATCATTTGAAACATTATAAATGTCAATTCTCCAATCTGATCATATCATCATAAAAATGATGTCATCACCAAGATTCAGTACAAGCATTGATTGTTGCATCCCAAAGTCCTTGTGCAGATGCCAACTTTAATACTTTTAATTATACCATGCCTCGACAAATGAAATTTAACTTCATGTCCTTTTCTGAGGGACATTATGACATTTTTTGCTGGAGAATTGAGACACATTCCATGTTCCCGTTTTCCTTTAGGTAGTTTATTCAAGAAAAGTGTCTTCTATCCTATAAAAATACTCTATGCTTTATTTACATTCAATTTCATCTATAACCGTTATAGTAAACGGCAATATAAAACTAGTAGTTTTCGTAATATAGAAAACTGTTTACCCCATAAATGCTAATAATTTTTCATTCAACAAATGTAAATTTTTGAAACAAGAATACTGTAGCTAAAATTAGTTTTGCGAATAAAATATTCATAGCCTTGGACAAATTTATATATCATGCGTTTTGTGCATTATAGATGGAAATTTTTATAGTGATTTGAAGTTGCGTTTTTAGCCGCAACACCACTGCATAATGCATCCATTATCCAAGGCCTAATACTTTGTGTTGATGACTGCACTTTCTTGCTTAAAATTTCAGTCATGTGGAACCTCTTGCAGCTGAATAGTATACTTATCTGTTATGATTTTCAACAGGCTAAATTTACCTAACATGATAAATAATCCTGAAAAAAAAAGAATGTTTGAAGTACCAAATTTTAGTTCCACAGGTAGAGTTTTCATCAATGAAGAATGTACGTCAATATGAGACATGTATATCAACAGGAAAACACATCATAATTGTTAATAGCAGGACCAGGTACACCGCAAACACATTGTTATGATTTATAAGTTGTAGATGTACGTATGACCAGTATTTTTTATCATAATTACTGTACAATGAAGTATAACATCATGTACTTCCCATAAATCCCTGATAATAATGAGAGAAAAACAAACATTATTAATTATAGTTAAAATTTGAAATTTCATCAATTATTCTAATTGTCATTTATCGATGCCACACCTATAGGAACTCTGTGAGATTTTATCAAACATGATTGTAAGTTGGGTTGTTGCGCCTAAAAAAAAACTAAATATATCCCCAATGTTTAACATTGTGTGATTGGATAAGAAGGGGTTTTTTAGACAAGATTAAATAAAAAGATGATGAAAGGTTAAGTAAGATAAAAAAGTCATATAAGTCATATAAGGGTTTGTTTGAGGTAGCTGCAGCGGTTTGAAGAAATAACTTTGAAACTGCTGTTAAAAAATTATGGTGGCTATTAAAATTTTTTTTCTTTTTTGAAAAAATTAGACCGTAGCTTTCTAATAGCCGCCTCAAGTAGTCAGATATGGTGGGAAAACACAGCTTTCAACTGCAGTTTTTCGAGAACGCTGGTTACGTTTTGCCGAACAAACAAAAACTGTGGTGCGGCGCAGCATCGCCGCCTCTAACACACACTAAGTTTAGAAACACTTTATAGTCTTTCTGACCCCCAATTTAACGTGAACAAACAGTTGAAGATCATAACTTAAGAATTTAAAGGTCTTTTCTACTCTCATTATAACGAAATAAAGGACCCCATCCACGGTTAAGACTGGTAAAATTTGGATTTGCATCATCATAGGAGGGCCCGGTGTTGAACTATACTGGAAATTAATCATATTCATGTCACATGTTTGACTACAGATTTAGGAGGCTATGAAGGTCTTAACATATCATACAGGCAAGCTACCATTTGTATAGCATGCGAGCTTGCATGTGAATAAAAAAAATTTCACCTTTTTTTTTCGCTTATTGTACGAGTATGCCCCCTCTCTCTCACGATTGAGATGGAGCTATATGATCTTAACAATAATGGACATTCCAATGATGGCTGACTAGGGCGGAAGGAAAATTTTACTCTATTATTTGTATTAAAGGATGTTTGGGACTATCGTTTTGTTTGAACAGTAGAACTATGCTGGAAATTGGCCTTGAATTTAATCATATTTGAGTTATCTTTGTTTTTCTATTAATTTCCTTCAAGAACCTGATAGATATTCATGAACATTGTTCAATAATGATGCTTATATAGTTGATTAAAGTTTCAAAATTTTTTGGGCTGATTTATCTTAGTCCAATTTTTTAATTTAGTTTTTATAGCTTGAGGATGATTAGGAGATTAAGTTTGTGTCTTTAGTGTTAGAATAAATCAGTGAGAAATTATTTTGTACGATTAATTAAGCCAATGATTTGGAGTTATTACTAGTGTTATAATTTTTCTAAAAGCAGTTTGCATTTGAGCATATCTAAAACTAAATGCATGGAATGGGAGTAGTAGATCTAGTGGTGGGGCTGTAACAATGGGCGATCAATTCATTAAAAGGAGTGAACATTTTAAATATCTTGGGTGTGTTATTCGAAGTGATAGTGATGCAGATGGGGATTTTATTAGTAGAATTCATGTTGGATGGTTGAAGTGGAAGAATGCATCGGGCCTATTGTGCGATAAAAAAGTACTGCATAGACTTGAAGGAAAATTTTGTAAGATGGTGGTGAGACCTACAATACTTTATGACGCAGAATGTTGGCCTATAAAAGAGAAGCATAAAACTAAGTTAAATGTAGTTGAGACGAGAATGCTTAAGTGGATGAGTGGCTTTACACTTAAGAGATAAAATGCAATACAAATATATCCGTGAAAGGGTTGGTGTAGCTCCAATCGTACACAATATTAGAGAGAGTTGTCTTAGATGGTTGGTTACATTAAACACCGACCATTTGATGACCCTGTTAGGAGAGTAAGATGTTTTTGATTTGACTTATGTTAAGAAAGATAAAGGTCAACCTAAAAAGACTTGAGCATGTTGTATAAATAATGATATTAATTTATTAGAATTAAATGAAAATATGACCCTTAGTAGGACACAGTGGAGAGAAATGATTCATGTAGCCAACCCCAATTAGTGGGATAAATGCTTGTTGTTGTACAAGTGTTATAAGCTTTCTGTAGTTGCAAGCAGTCCATTCTTCAACATGTCAAATGATTTTCATTTACTGATGTGGATGCAGAACTTATTTTCTGATCAGGTTACTTTTATAGCAACTACACAAATTTCAATGACAGTAACATTGAACTTGCATCTCGGGTTTTTCATTCAATTTTATTTTAATTGTTAGCGTTTAGCATTTCTTTCATGTTTCATTCAAATTTTGCGATTATGAACAACCTTCTTAAAGTTATTTCTCCTTGCTTGCGCTTGTTTGGCATTTACAGCTGCATTTTAGCCTCTTGGTATGAACATGCAAGACTATACATGCATCTGTACTTGGGTTTCTTTTTTGCTCAGCTGAACTATCCTGTATGTCAAACGGGCCATTTCTTTCTGTGCTGTATTTCAACCTGAAAAACAAATGAATATACTGATATAGACTAAACTATCAAAACATCTATTTTCTGTATGTGGTGCATTGCTTCTGTTTGGTTTACTTGTCATCATCTTATGAGTTATATAATAAGTTTGATTACAAATGCTTACTGCAAAATATGTAATATTTGTCAATGTGGTTCTGGTTTCCATCATCGTCTTATTCATATGCCCCATTACCTCTGCAGAAAATGTTGTTACCCTGCGGTCTTCCTCCAGAGAGGGAAGAAGATTGAGGATGCTGGATGCCTAATGAGGCTGGACTAAGAAGGTTTGCTGTATTACTTGTGAAAGAGGAATTTAATAATCTGAATTTTGTGTTCATGTAGTTTGACACCACATAATTGTGTTTCCAGGTCCAGAAGTCAAGTATCTTTGTTCGTCTTCATTGGACCGGTTATCATCTTCATGGAGAAACTTAGAATATCCCAATTTCGAATTGAATTTTAGCTTTACCATCAAGTTGTTTTCTACATTTTGGAGAACTCAATTTAGAAACTAGAGATCAATGTATTGAAGGCTTTCACTTGAAAATTAAGACAATTTGTGTGCGGACTCAAATTTTATGTATTTATAAAATTCAAGTGGAAATTTAATAAAAAATTGGGGGTATGTGTGAAATTTAAAAATGTCTTTAATATGGAAAAAAACTTTGTCCGGACTCATGACGTAGCTTTACGTGCATACTACAATAATATACCGCCGCGCGTGCTACATCGCGGATGTTGTTTCGGGGTTATTGAAGTGGAACCGCAGAGGTTATTTCAAGGATATCTTGGGGTTATTGTGCATACATGTGTGTCTGTGGGCATCTTTATATGAATGTATGTATGTATGTATGTCTATATGTGTGTATGTTTGTATGTATGTATGTCTGTGTGTGCGCGTGTGTGTGCGCGTGTGTGTGCATGTGTGTATGTGTGTGCCTGTATGTACTGCATATTTATATGTTTGTTTGTCTGTATGTGTGTATATTTGTATGTGTGTGTTTGTATGTTTGTATGTTTGTATGTTTGTATATATGTGTGTGCGCGTCTGCTCGTGTGTGCGCTTCTGCGCGTGTGTGCGCTTCTATCCATATAATCTTGCATAAATGACCTTGGAGAAATGATACTCTATCTCTTTTGTTATTCTTGACATTCAGATATGCACTCCAACATTTATGCTAGCTTTCCTTGAGAATAATCCTTCACTCTATGTCTAGAGTACCCATACTTAAATATTGCCCATTAAGTAAATAACAAGTAGTAAGACATCCACCCATAAGAACATAAAGTGCTTAACTAGTACTATAAACTTAGCTTTGTGTTGCATAATATTATAAAATGAAATAAAAATAAAGTGCTTTTCTAGTGATATAAACTTAGATTTGTGTAGCATAATATTATTTTATCCATATAACAAATTAAAGAGACTGCTTTCATATTTTTTGGTTTGATGATGAGGAAAAAAAGTCTTGGAACACTTTATAAATTCCATCCAAGAAATCATGAATATTAATCTCCTTCATAACTTTCCTTATGTTGCCCCAACCACCATCATTTTATATCATCCTCAAGCATGAGTATTACTGCAAATACTTTTTCTTTTCTTTAAGGAAATTCATATAAAAATGTTTTTATTTTAAATCTTCCTAAACAATCTTCAACCACTAATAGCCTTATAACTCTTTTAAACAAGGGAAAATTTATACCATGAAATAAAGTAAGTTGCTCATCCACCACTTTTTCATTGTTATTGCTAATTATACTCTAGTCATCATCCATTTATATAACTAAACTTGAAAATTGTGCAATAGAATATGATGTCAACACCATGATATTATTCTATACATGCTCATTATACATAATAATTCATGTGTTCACACTAAACTTTGGCTTATTAAAAAATTTAACCATTAGACATACCAAGTTCATTTTGTTCTATGTTACTCCAATACACTCATGTGTTCAATGAAAACTTTGAGTAAATTTGAAATGGAATGGGAAGGAAAATAGTGTAGAAGTATAGAAGGCGTATAAAGCAAAGTATGAATTGGGTTACTTTACATTTTATTAACTTACCACTTAGTAAAGTGATAAGATCTGAAGAGATCACAAAATCCCTTAAATGATGATCATCATTACCACTAAAACCCTCTTAAATTGACAAAAAAAAAAAATCTAAAACCCTAAAACACATCGAACATTTCCATTCCTCGGCATAGAATATTTAGCTTATTTATATAAGAAGAAATTTTTATTAAAAAAAGTGGGAAGAGTTGGAGCTGGCTACAAAGAGATACAAATAAATAATTGTGTACCTTTTTAAAGAGCCTAACTATCTTTTTGGAAGAGGTGGCTAGCTATCTATACTTAAAAATTAATTTTTTATTTCAATTGTCAACCATCAATTCTTTTAAATTCAATTTAACATTTTCTCCCTGTAATCTATCCACAATTCAAATTTTGAAAGCTCAAAGTTTTCCAAATTTTTAAATGTGAAATTTAAGTATTAAAATTTTGGCAAGACAAAAAATTATACACATAATCATCAAATACTCAAATTGTATAAATTTTGAATCAAAAACATTCAATTGGTCTTTTATTCTCGATCTTTATTTGGCTTAAGGTTTTCTATTCTTTCAAGCTCTTATAATTTGTCTAATGTCTCATTACCATCTACTCACTCTCTTGTATTTGATGTTAGGCATCAAGCTTAGAGTATAATTAGAAATAGAGTCTAGAGCCTGTGAATGACTTCAATCCCAATTTTTTGGAGAAAAAATTGCGTGCAGACAACTGCTTGTTCGGATAATCAACCACAAGAGGCCATGCCACCATGCATGTGAACTTACTACTCTCATGTGCTCTCCACTAATTGAGTGTTCATACGTGTGAACACTACACGTAATATTCTCTCCATCTTCAGACACTATTTACAAATCTTTGCAGAGCAAATTCGATAAATTAAACTGTAAAGTATTTCCATTTATCCGCTTGCCATATACTAAATAAAAAAAAACTCTATTTGTTCTGCTTAACATATTTTATAACATAACTAACCTTGCATTCATTAGCTTTCTATCACGCTCTTCATGAAAATATGGATAATTATGATATCAAAAGAAGTTTAGTTGTAATAAGATTAATGATATTTTTTCAATAATCTAGAACATTCTATACATTGTTGGGTAGAAGATTCTATGATATTAGTATTAAATAAGAATATTCTAGAATATTTAAATATGAAGAATCTAAAATATGTTTTTCAAGAAAGAATTGCAAGAATTATAGAATATTCTAGATTTTATCTCTCATGTTTATAAATAGGCTTAACTTGTTGTCATGTAAGCTGAAAACGACTCAGCAAAGCTTAGAAATAAAATTCCACTTCTTTTCAACCATTTCAAAATATCCAAACCTCTCTCTTCTCTCAAAAATTTTCAATAATTGGTATCAAAACAACCTAAATTTCAATCTCATTAATTTTATTTTGAATGGTTGTGCCGTGAGTTCTCTTTCCATCAATCATGTTGTCATTCTCAAGTGATTATTTTTGCAAATTGATTAGCTCTTTCATTTTTGAAACTGAGGATTTCTTTGCCTTCTCTATTAGAGCACTAATCGCTGGCTTCAACTTAGTTTTGTAATCAATTTCAATGACCTCAGTTGCAGAAGAAGCCTTTGAAATGAGAAAAATCTGGACATTATTCCCCATTTGTAATTTCCTAATTGCTTTCATTGTTGTGTCGAAGCCCTGATTTCCCTAAACTTCCTCTTCAATTCAAGTAGTGTTTGGTAGCACACTTTTAATAGAACTTAGCCATGAATTTAACCTAAACTAGCCAAACCCCAAAAAAGGGGAAAATGAAATCCAACTCTAACTTAAATCCAATTCTCTCCCATTCTGTCTGCTTTGTAATGTAAATCTTGATATATCAAATCTGATTGTGAAGCAAATTAAATAGATTGACTCTGTTGCTCGCGCGCTCCAACTACGCCGCGAGCTCACAGAATTTCCTAGATTTAATAAATTCTATTTAATGTAAATCTGCATCGCAACCAAACTTTGCCCAGAGTTAAGTGTCCATGCCTTCTCCATCTCACTCCACCTACTCTCCCCCTCTGCAATATCCCTCTCCATAGCATGCAATTCCCTCGTCACCCTCTCTACATCTCTCGTGCTCTTTGGTTGCCCCCATATCCTTTGCCTCAATTCCCCATTCTTCTCATCCAGCTTCCTCTTCTAAATCTCTTGCTTTTCAAGCTCTCTCTCTCTCTCTCTCTTTGCAATATTTTCCCTCTTATCCTCAGTCATGCTAGAAAACGTATCCACCACATTCTCAAATGTATTGATGTAGCCTAGAAGTGCAGCTCGTTCAGCCTAGAGCACTTTTAGCAAAGACATTGCTACGATGAGGTCTCACACCTTGGTCTTAAACTGAGAAACCTCAACCTTAAGGGCTTCAATGTCCTTAATCGCAGAATCCACATGCCAATTAAGGGCACTTTTGGGCAGCTTTTTAGTTATGGCACAACCCTATAATGCAAAAACACCTGTTTGAAAAATAGGCCACAAGTTCGACCCCGTAGCCTGCATTTTGTTCGCCTAAAATTCTTTGTGTGCCCTCAGTTTTCTTTGCGTGGCCTCAGTTTTGTTCACGTGCCCTTAGTTTTTTTCACTATTGTACTTTGGGTATTCATGCTCTAGCTCCCTTCTTCTCTCCATCCTAACTCTGGTCAATGGTCTACGGTGACACTCTCATCTCATTCCCCCCTTCTCTTTGGTTCTAAGTCCCTCTTCTTTGCCATCCTCTTGTATCTTCTTACCCCTCTCTTTCCCCCTCATCTTACCTCGTCCTATGAGATTTGTGGTTGATGTTGAGGATTTAGGGTTGTGGTTTTTGGCTTTCTACGTGGTAGATTGGTTTTTACGACTCTTTCAATTGCTTATCTTTGTGATTGTCAATTGTGGTTTGATTTTTTGCAGTTTATGAAATAGTTCTATGATTGTATTTTGCGGCTTTATTTTATGATTATGGAGAAATTGATGAAACCATTTGATAGAGAATTTGATGGGAAAATACCATATTGCATTTGAGAGAGAAATTGTTACTTTAGTATATGAGTTTTTAAGAATTTGCCTCTTTGCTCCTTATGGTTTTTGGTTCAATGCAATCACTGGTTGATGTTTTGTGGTTAGGGCTTCATATGACTCATTACATTGAACCAAATTGAATATTCTTTATGGTTGAAAAAGGGAGAGGAAATGACCACATTGAATATTCTTTTTATGTGAAATTTGAAATTTATTGAGGTTCATGTGACTCATTGCTCTTTTTGGTGATGGTAGTGATGATGGTCATTGTGATGATGTGGTGCTTGTGATTGTGATGTTTGTAGTGGTGTGGTGTTGGTTGTGTCAGTGGTGTTGTGTTGGTGGTTGTGTGTTTGTGGTGTTGTGCTAGTGGTTATGTGTTGGTGATGGCGGTGGTGGTTGTGTGTTGTTGGTGGTGGTGTGGTGGTTGTGATGGTGGAGGTGGTAATGTGTTGATTTTGTGTGTTGGTGGTTGTGTGCTAGTAGTGTTGTGTTGGTGGTTATGTGCTGGTGGCAGTGGTGTCGTGTTGGTTGTATGTGTGATGATGTTGGTGATGGTAGGTGAGTATTGTGGTAGTAGTGGTAATGTGGTGGGATTGGTAATGTTGTGTTCTTGGTCATGTGTTTAGTGGCTGTCGTGTAGTGGAGATGTGTCAGTTGTGGTTGTGGTGGTGGTGGTGGTGTGACAGTTGTATGTGTGTTAGTGGTTGTGTGTTGGTGGTTGTGTTAGTGATGGTGGTGGTCGTGTCGTGTTAGTGGTATGTGTGGTAATGCTGGTGGTGGTAGTGGGGTGGTGTGGTGTTGGTAGTTATTTTTTGTTCATTGGCAATGCTTGTTTTCTTTGAGTTGTGGGATCTTAAATTCCATTTTATATTTATTATGGAAAATATTTATGATGATTAGTTCTTTTAATGTTAGTAAAACGATGGTTAAAATAAAAAAATTCAGTTCTTCTACTATGTACGATGAAGATACCAAAATAATAGTTTGCATCCTCTGCCTCAAGGAGGTTGAATTGGGAAATAGGACAACAACCTATTTTAATAAGGATGGCTAATAAAATATTATAGAAAAGTTTAAGGAAAGTTCAGGAAGGGAATAAGAAAAGGGAATACGATATGATGCAATTGAAAAAAAATGAGATCAATTGAAAAAAGAATGAAAAAATTAGAAAAAGTTGAAGCGAGGATCCACGGGCCTGGGTTGGGATCTGATAAATCAAATAATTGACGCTTTAGAAGAATGGTGAGCCGAGAGACTCAAGGTAAGAATTTATGAAAAGCGACTCCTTCAATCATTTTTTTATTTTTTTCATTAACATTAACCTATCCATCTCTCATTACTTTGTAAGTGTTACCAACTGGAAATAAAATTTAAATTTAGTCGCATCAGCTGGAAGAGAAGTTTGATCTTATGTTCGGGGGAGTCGTGGAAACAAAAAATCATGCATAAAATTCTTGTGAACAAGTGTTCGGTGGCATGGCCGATCTCTTGGATGTCGAACAAACAACGGACTCCAATGAAGGCCCTAGTCCCAACCTAAATGAAGTTGAATCCATCAGTTGATTAAAGTGACAAAAAGTTGAGAAAAAGAAAAAGGAAGGTGTTGTTTTCATTAAAAGCCAAATTTCATATTTAGTTGCATCATGCACCAATGATCCCATCCCATCAAAAGTAACTTCCATTTAGCAGGTTATGCGAATTCTGGAGGCAACTCCAAAGATTTACGAAAACATGTCGTCATATTTGTTCTCTATGAAGTTGTTCGAAGACCCAACTCAGAGAGTCTTTTATGTGATGGCCCCTAACCTTAGGGTCCATTATTTAAGTTATTTTAAAGATATCATGGGTGCTTCAATTTTTGTTTTTCTACTTGAATAATTTATATTTGCTTGGATATTATTGAGACACTATCAATGCTGCTTTGGATATTTGCTTTTTATCGTACATTTTATTATTTTCTGCTCTAGGCTTATTTATAAATATAATTTATTTAGAAGATGTTCTATTTAGTTTATCATCACAAATTATCAAGCTAGATGACCTAAAATTTGAATGGACTCCCATAGAGATTGCACATGACATGCAGTATATGTCACATATTAAGGTAATTTTTTTATTCATTAACTCTAGTAGTCAAATAAATACATTCATTTACATACCCTTATTAATTTTCTTAGAATTGTTTTAGAGCAATCGATGGAACACACATGGATGCAAGTGTTTTGAATAATGAAAATGTTACATTCATTGGGTGGTGTGGATCACCAACACAAAAAGTAATGTTGGTGTATGTGACTTGAACATGTGTTTTATTTTTGTTATGATTGGTTGGGAAGATAGTGCACACGACAGTCGTATATTCAAATTTTCCACAAGAACTCGGAAGCACAACTTTATTCATCCACCCCCAGGTTTTCTCCACATAAATCCTAATTAGATGTTTTCTCAGTGTAATATTAATTCTTGTCTTTGTATTAAATAAATAATATATGTCCTTATAAAAAGAGTTTTTAAGGCCATTTTTTAATATGAAATATCACATTCCCAATTTTGAAAGATCCAACAAAGTCGTTAAGGGTAGGAAAGAAACATTTAACAAGAGACACTTGTCTTTACATGGTGTTATCGAAAGAACTTTTGGAGCGTGACAGAAAAAATGGGTCATATTGTGGGATACGCATATGTGAAACATACAAGCTTGATATTACATGGTCTAAAAGAAACCAAAAACCCTATTTTTATAAGGTCCGTTGTCTTCTTGTAGTGATAGATTCATTGGTTTATATATTGTGTTCTCTGAGACCTCACAACTTAATAAAACTTGCATTGATTACTTCTAATTTTTTTCGCTAATGTTGCATCAAAGAATTTCTTCTTTGTTGTTAGAAACCTTCATAAATGATGAGCTCGAGGACTTCTTGTACCTCTATTGCATTGTACTAATACTATGAGCTACAACGTTCCTTGCTTACTTCGCGATAACCACATAGCTACGTGAGACAGTTTTACATGTGTCCGAGGAGAAAAATAGAAAACTGCAACTTCCTTAGGTGGGTAGATTGGGCGTGACGAGTTTCCTTGGAGGACTTCTTATCTCATGACATAAACCACGTTGATTTTAAAAATAATATTATCATATTATTAATTATTATTTTATTAGTCTTTTTTATTTTGATTGTCGTGTTACTCGCAGTTTTGTGAGGTGTCTACTTTGTCTTATAACGTTCAAACTAGATGTTTTCTTTCAAGTATGTAATGTACTAATATGAATAAATTTGTTAAAAACATCATTATAGTATGGGGAAAAGTTCATTTGTTCATAAATAGCTGCAACACACATGTTTTGAAACAATTAAAAAACAAATAGACAGTCAGCTTATCCGTAGCAGCATCTGCGCAACAGCTTTTTAATATGTTGTAGCTGCCCCAAACAAACCTTAAGTTTGTCTTGGTACTCATCATCAAGATCTGCAATAGTACAACTATCACCGACAAGAAATAGAGAATAGGTGCGAACGATGTAACAATTAAATTCATACTCATATGCATGGGGGAAAGTAGAGGAGGAGGCAACGTGAACAACAATGAGGGAAAGCTGCACAAGCCAGTGAAGGTCTGAGAGAACGAATGACCAAGCATGGGGAGTGGAAGGGGCTTTGGGGTGGATTTGGTGAGTTTGACTGGACATTGGAGGGAGATGAGGAGAGGAAGAAAGTGTCAGTTAGACTTTGGAAATGATTTAAATTTATATTCTCAGTTTAATAGTTGAGTTTATTAAAAAGTGGTACGCTTATTTTTCGAGATGGTATATCACTTGTGCTATTATATATATATATATATATATATATAATTTTGATTTTGAAAATAGTATTTTGAAATAAATGAGACCAAATAGATCTCACATATCTGATAGTTTAGATAATTGAGCACAATCTCCAAGTGATATACTATCTCGAAAGATAAGTGCACCACTTGATATTAGGTTCAATCATTTAAACTAGAAAATTAATGACTCTATTTCGTTCTGTGAACCTTTTATGTGTAACTAACAAGTTCTCCTACCTAATATAAAATTAGATAGAGTTTATTTTACCTGGGTTCTTAGTTCCCTATAAAGGGCAAGCCTCTATAGTTAATTACATCTTAAATGACCGAAGTCATTCAAGGCAAGCCTCTATAGTTAATTTTAGTTTTTAATATTAGATATAGAAAGTCAAATGGGAGTGAGAAGGTAAGGGTTGCTACGAATCTGAGGAAAATCCTGGTGACCTCCCAACTATCCTAATGTTTGGCTTTATGTTTTAGAAGTAATGTTATTTAAATGTCTCAATCCTAAAATTTATTTAAATTTTAGTGCTTACATTCACACGATATCCGGTCGTGCAAATAGCCTAGGAATATAGAAGGATTTATGACGTACTAAACGATGACCTCTGAATCCTAAAAAGAGTTAGGGCTTATATTGCACAACATGGTCATGCAAAGGCCTAAAGCTAGTGTTAGGATTTAAGTTGTGCTAGAAAAAAAACCTCGAAGTTCTATGAGTTATGTTGTTTAATTCTAAGGAATGTTTAGTTGAATTAGATCTTTTTCATGTCGGGTCTTGATTTGTCGGCGAAAGTCCTTTATCATTTCCTTGCATCCTCGTCGTGCTGGCCATAAGATTGCTTTGAGCTCCATGTCATACGAATTTTGGGTTTAAAGTTTATATGTTAGCATGCAATTAATGTTGAGTCTCATGGCCTATCTTAGGGTTCCACCTAGAATATATCCTAATTTTGTCTACCCTAGGGGTCTTTAGAATTCCATTAAATTAAACATGCTATAAAATGCAGAGAAGTGTAGTAAAGCACAATAAAAAGTAAATTAAACATGTGCATATGCGAATCCTATCGCTACTGCAAGGTTAGTGTCATAATCATAACATAATAATGTGCATGGCATTAAATAAAACATGAGAAAAAGCATAAGCATGTCAAGCAAATTAGTTGGTACATATAGAAGATCAGAGATGGGTGTAATATTTTCAGTAATGGGGGAGCTCAAAATCAGGACCAAAGTCAATTCTTCCTAAAGGGACTTCATAGGAAAATGTAAGGATCTTATATGTGAGACCCAACATAGGGTAAAGGGCTACCAACCAGGAAATCATTAGAGCACAATCCCTAACATGGTATGTATGGCTGGCACATGAATTTGTTTCAAGTAACATTTCAAAAGTTGAATTTTAATTTATCATGCAAATTTTGTGTTTGTAACTATTTTGGAAAACAAAATATGTGTTTCATTCAAAAAGTACATAATAATGTTATGTATATATGTTTTGAATATTAAACTATTCATCAGTCAGTCACATCGACTGTCAGCTATCTATGAGAGCGAGGGGTAACTTTTTATTAAATGTTAGGGTGCAGTAATGCCAATCTTTAAACCTTTTACAGGTTCAGGATATGCAGTACTCCTCACATACATAGATGTCATTCTCATCATTGCACTTACTATCAAGATCGCCAACTTACAGCAGCCCAATGATCCATATGTGTCCATTTTAAATATTCACAATTGTTGAAAGGATTTGAGTGTAATGTTCAAGCTCATACCCTTAAGCATTGGGTATTCCTGTAGATTAAGTAGTGATGAGAATTCATCATTTGAAGGGTCCCCGAATCATATCTTGGTGGATCCCTATGTTTTAAAGATGATTCTCTTCAATAAATTTAGATAAGCCGAAATGTCCTCTGAAATGTTCAAGATCTTGTAAAGTTGCTCGAGAAGTGACCTTGAACATTCTTATAATCTCCTGGGTCATTTCAAGTTCATTTGGCTTTACTATATCGTTAAATTAATCACCTCACTTACGTTAGGAGTTAGTAGTGTTTTAACTATGCTTAATATGAATTGAATGTCTTAATTAGCCCTTGAGTAGTGCAAGTTATCAATCATTTTATGTCATGTTTAACAGTTATGTGAGTATCCATCCCTTGTCTTGATTGGACTTTAGCTTGTAGTGTATTAAGGTTTTCATGATTACTTATGTTTAATTTTCTAATCTTCTTTATATGATATAAGATCGGGCCTAGTTCTTTAGTAAGCTCTCAAGGTTGTAAGGTTAAGTTTGTAATTTTTGAAAGAATTTTATGAAATGTGTTTAATTCTTAAAGAAAAAAAAATGATTTGTATTAATCAATTGATTAGAGGCTCCAAATCAGTGAGTTATTGATCTCTTAATCCATAGCCCTCACTCTTCGATCATTCAAACTTTCATGTATTCCAAATGTATAACCTCTCAAATAATTACATTTTACCATTTTATAGAAATTGTAGTGAATTAATTTCTACATTTTTACCCTTGTGTTTCAATCATTATAGTGGATTAAATTTCATCAATATTACCTATTATCCCACTAGTTTGACCTAAATCTTTGTTAAAGTGTAAAATCCCAAAAATTACCATTTTTTGTCCCTAGGGTGATCTACCATCAATCTCTTTCATTTCAATTCAAATGACCATGTAAGTTTGATGTGGCTCTACTCATGGGTTATATGGCACACTAGAGAAGAAATTATATTTTTCTAATATGTAATTTTTATGTATTTATTTCAGTCCAAAATTTTTAATTTCAAATGATTGTTCTCTATTTTTGAAAAGTTCTTATAATGCTGATTAAAGTCAGAGGCAAAATCAGAACAATTTCTATAGTTCTTTGAAATATAATTTAATTTTTATAATTTTTAAATAATTTTTAAAATAGTGTAAATAGAAAAATAAATATTTAATTTTAAAATATGATTTTTTTTTCTGGTCCCTCTAACAATTGAGAACTCAACAAGGTTGACTTTGAAATTTTATTTTTATTTGATTTTTTAAAATTATTTTAATAAAAGAAATAATCTCCATGAAAAATTAGGGTTTTAATGATTAGAGGGGTTCTCTAACTTTGGAAAAATCTGAGAACTACCCAAGCTACATAAGGAACAAGCCCTAAAAGTTTCAAGTCATTTCCATTGAAATTTAATTTTTTATAATTAAAATATGATTTAAGGTATTTATTTAAAATAAAAATAAATATTAAATAAATATTATATATTTTTGGTCCAATAAATTCCTCTCTATTCACTGAGTACAAGGCTATTTTTGTTTTATTTTTGTGAATTTTCTACACCAAGATATGATTTTTATAAGTTTTATTTAATTTTATATAATTAAATAAACCCAAAAAGTCTGATTTTTCTACATAACCATGTCGACACCACCTCATCCAAGACAGATTCAAAAATGCAGTGTTAATACTATCATGATTAAACATAAATAAAATCAAAATAACACTAAAATAACAACAAAATATTATTGTGCGGTCTCTTGGTGTCCACGCGTCGCTCTGCCAATTGTTGCGCTTTCCACATCATCGCCACATCAGCCCGCAATTTATGCTCCATTAAGCCATTTATCCCGACACAATTTGTTCATGATTAGTGTGTAATTACTTCAACTTCAATCTCAGTCAATGGTGCCAAAAACTTGACTCTCACTGCCCGTATGTGCTTGCACCCTTTATTCTCGACTCAGTGTTATTTAACAAATAATTTTTGTTTTTCTCCACAATTTAATTTTACACATTAGGAATACTACGCAAGTGCATGTATCATTTCAAGTAGTATAGGAATTTTCTTTAATCCCCAAGTATCGATCCTACGGGGAAGGAATAAATTCTTTTTCTCGACTTAGTAAAACTCTACTTAAACTGCAGGGTAAATTATCTAGGAATTAAGGTCAAAATTGTGTGTGTAAAAAAAGTAACTAATACCTAAAAATTTTATTTCTAAACCTAAAGAAAATGCTAAATTTTTCTAAACTAGTTTATGTAAAAGAGTTCAAATTGTATGAAAAACCCTTCTCCTTTCAATGAGATTATAATCAATGTAGGAATCAAATGTTTATAAATTTAAATATAGTTTTGTGGAAAATAGAAGCATACCTACTTTACCCTCTTTCAAGTGCATAATGAACATTGGCTAACCTAGAGTTAAGTTCCTAAATCCTTAGTTATGTTGGGTAGATTTTAGTTGTCACTCTAGAATGCCCACATAAGCCCTCAATTTGGCTAACCAAGCTTTATGTTCCAAACACTAGATTAAATTGGTTATAAATCTAGTCTATCACCCTAAAATCTCCAACTTACACCCATCAAAACTTATCTCCCTATTTATTTGCATTACCCTATAGACTACTTTTCCTTCGCCCAATAGTGCAATGTGATTCTTACTATTTGAATAATTGTAAGCCCTACCGGTTCATTATGATTCACAACAAGTTTTAACTTATCAATTGGCCAAACTAAATAAGTAAATTAATTACAAAGTAATGAATCAACAAAATTATGAAATAAAATAAATATTAAATAATTCTAATCCTACACATGATTAGCCTTGACCATCTGAACCCACATGGTAACCATCAGCCCTAGCCACCTTGGAGGCCACCCAAATCAATTTCCATGAGCCTAAATCCAAGATAGACCCAAGTTGACCCAAACCCCTTTCCTTTTTGATCAAACACATCTTCACATGCTTGGACCCAATTGGCTTCACCATTCTTCACCACTGAGTTCCCTCAGCTAGATGGTGACATCCCTTGGTCTGGTCGGCCACCTTGGCCACCAGAAAACCAAAAACCAAGAAGCCACCCAAGGACCAAAACCCAAAATTGAGCCCATCTAATGTGGCACACTGTCATTGAATTCTTGCCCCTATATTCCCTCCACATAAGCACCAACTTGGACCTATTATTTGGGCCAGTGATGCTCCATGGTTGAGCCTATAACAAGAACCCCCTCACTGCCAAAATAGAGGAAGTGTTCAAACATAGGGGAAAATCTACCCAATTGTCTCCAAACCACTCCTACACTCACATGAACTTCATTCTCATCATTTTTAGCCCCTCTCCTCAACCTCAAAACCTTAATTTCTCCACTGAAATCCAATGTATTTTCGACCATTTCACCAACTCCCTCAAAACTCCAAATTGATCCTTTCATAAGCTCCACAATAGCCTAAAATCCCTTTTTCAATCAAAAGCCCCCTTTCTTGAGCACTCTACCATAGCCCTAGACCACACCCTTAGTGCAAATCAACACTTGGAGGAGGTTCATGATGTTAAGAGAAGACTTCTCAACCAACCCAATTGAGGCCTTGAGTAAAGGTATAGCTCGAAATTCACATTTTTTCCTCGGTTTGGTATTTTATGAAGAGAATGAACAATCCATGTCCACTTAGCCACATATATGTGTTTGGCTCACTTGAATGAAGGTTTAGGAACAAACCACAACGAATTTGGTTAAGTATCGAGAGAGATCTTAGCTCTAGAGTTTAGGACGATTCACAGATTAGGGTTCATTTGGGATGATGAACGGATGTCATCCATTCATGTGTATTTGAAACGAGCAGCTAGGATCGTGATAGACGACAGATCGACTTGACTCAACAAATGAGACTGCAAAGTGACGAGGCAGCTAATGGGTAAAGCACAACCCGACATGACGCACCGCACAAAGTTTTGGAGCTATCAAGGATGAGTTGATGCTGACGTGGTTAAGTAGGAAAATTGGGATTTTCATATTTAAATAAATACAAAAAATGGGATATAACTTTAAAAATCATAACTTGGTATAAAAAATTAGAAAAATAAAATAAAAAATATCCCCATGCTCAGTGAACAGAAGAGAATCCAGTGACTCTTAAATTAAAAATGTTTATGTACTTTCTAATTTTTAATTATTTATTTACTCTAAAACTTGTTTAATCCAAAATTAATTAACTATTAATCATCATGGCTTGAAATTTTTAGGGTTTGTTGATATTAGGGATCTTTCTGATTTTTTCAAGGTCGGAGAGCGCCTCTAACCCTAAAATCCCTACTTATTTAGGTTAATCTCTTCTATTTCAACTAAAAAAATATAAAAAAATGAAATATACATAAAAATATTATAAAATCAAGTTTGTTGAGTCTACTGAAGTTAGATGCATCAATAAAAAATACATTTTGCTAATATTTATCCATTTAAAAAAAAGAAAATTATAAAAATCTAGATAAAGGCCAAAATGTTATAAAATGTCCTCTAGCCTAAGGCAATCACTTTAGAAATACCCCATAAAAATTTCAAAGTCAAAAAATGTATTTTTGATACCAAAATCTATATTCTAAGAAAAATAGCGAGTTTTAGTTAAAATAATTATAAAAAAAATAATGTAAATAAAAAAATGTGAAATCAAGTTTAGTAAAGTCATAGATGTCAAAGGCGGTTAGGAAAAATAAAACTGAAGATAAAATTAAAAATATATTTATGAGTAGTTTTCTAATTTAAAATAATTAAAAATTGCAAAATTATAATATATTTTAAAATATCATAAAATTTTCTTTGATAAGAGACAATAATCATAAATGTTGAAAGGCATGAAAATGTATTTTGAGTACTTAAATATAATGTTCTTTATTTCTACAAATTATTGAATAAAATAATTATAAAAAATAAAATAAAAAGTAGAAAAATATAAAATCAAGTTGGCTGAGTTTACTGGTGTGAAAGAGGTTAACGAAAAATAAAAAATGATTTTTTGAAAATAAAAAATTTATTTTCTATGTATTTATTTATTACAAAAATTTTAAAAAAGACATTAAAATTAAAATATAATTAAAAAAATCAAGAAAATTTCTTTAAGTAGCTCTCTAACTTTTAGCAATACCATAAAATTTTTCTAAAGTCAAAGTTTTGAATAACCAAACTAATAAATTTTGAAAAATCATAATTATGGGTTTAAATAATTACAAAATAATAATTAATTTTCAGAAAAATATAAATTCTCTTTTGATGTCTTAATTAGTCTATGAGTAAGTGGTCAGTAAAGTTTCATGGTCATTTGATTAAAAATATAAGAGTTATGGGGGATAAACATTAGGGCTATAATGGTAATTTTGAAATTTTACACTTTAACTAATTTTTTTATATTAAACCAGAGGTAAAATGGGTAAGCTTTATGATGATTAATCTACTAAGATGATTGAAACATAAGGGCAAGTAAGGGTAGTAACCCACTCACAACTTTTTTTACAAAGAGTAAATTTGTAATTATTCAAAATTGTTGGCCATGTGAAGAAAGAATGAATTTAGATGATCCAAGAGTGAGGGGTATGAATTAGGAGATCATTAACTCACTAATACACAACCTTTGATAAATGGATAAGCATAATTCAATCCTCTAATAAGGATCAAGCACGCTTTATAAAACTTTTTCAAAATTACAAGTTTACCCCTAAGCCTTTAAGAGCTTGATAGTGAGTTAAGTTTGACTTAATATTATTTGGAGGGGATTAGAGAAGAAAATACAAATTATGATAAACCCTATAAAACACTACAATCTCAAGCCTAATTAAGAGAAGAAAGTGTAAAATTCCCTAAAATTCAAGTATACCCTTATAGGTGTTTACCTATATAATTTTTAACATGACATTGAAAGGGTAACCATTTGCCTCACTCATGGGCTAATTAAGACATCAAGACTACACTGAGCACAATTAAAACATGAAAGACTCCTAATGTAATTAGGCTAATCAACTCAACAGTATAAGCAAGATCAAGTGAACTTAAAATGATCTAGGAGATTCTAAAGCTATTTGGGGCCATCTCCGGAACATCTTTGTGAGATTTTGGACCTTTTAGAGGACACCCAGGTTGGTTATAATTTGTTGAGGAAAATTATTCACAAGAAGAACATAAGGATTCGCCATGATATGACTTGAGCCCCTGCAACCCATAACATTAATAAGGAATTCTAGTTACAGCTCAACCTACAAGAAAACACAATGTTCAAGGGTATGAGTTTTGGATATGGTATTCAGACCATTGTGGGTGACTGAGGATATTTTAAATATGATAGTATTTGGATCATCGAGGTCGGCTATAAGTTGGATGGTTTAGTGTTAAAGGCAATGATGTGAAATGCTTATGGTGCTAAAAGTAGAATAATAGAATAGTATCCCCTGACTCAAGGACTTTTGGGTATGGTGCTAGATCGATGTTACTATTCACCAATACTTGGTAAGAAATTGCCCCTTACTTTTTTAGGTTGCCTGTAGCTCTAGCTTAATTAGAGTGATTAATTTTGCGGATTGTTTGATTTACAAAATACATATGTATAACATAACAAAACAAATCTTTTCTTGTGATATTACTATTTTTGATTGCCAAGTAAGAATTTCACTTTATATGCCTAACAAATCAAGAATTTTGGATGTTATTCTATACAAGTTCACTTGTTCACTTTGATTGGGAAAGGAGTTGCCCTCCTTCGATTGTTCGGTTGGTAGTTTCTACCCAGGCTTGGACAGAACAAAGCAAACATATTGCTTATGGTTGCCTACGGATGTCCCTAAAAATTATGAGCCTGAGCCTACCCCTAACTTGAATTCTTATAGCCAGATTTTATCTTTCACATATGTACCATGAATTTTATATACACATATACACCTTTCTTATGTGCTTGTTTAATCTTTCATAATATTTACATGCTCTACTTATAATTCCGACCCCTTTCAGTGGCAGCATTGTAGGTAGCAGATACTTACTACCAATTTTTTTTTCTGCAGTTTCTCATTATGCTTTATTGTATATATTTCATTAGCCTATTTACAATACCTATGAAAGAACCCTAGGGTAGACAATAGTAGGGCATATGTTTAGGAGGGACACTACACCAGGCCTGGAACTCAACAGTAAATATGAACCATGAATTCTGTAACCATCACAGAAAGAAGTTCAAAACAAGTTACAAGTAGATAGAGGAAAATTCTAGATGATGTTCAAGACTCAAACAAAGAAAATCTACTTCAGCAAAACTTTCCTTAAACTTAAATAATAGAAACCCTTAGGACTTCTAGGTTGTTCGTCTAGTATGACGTAAATTCTCACACTATCTTTAGGCTTTTACATAATTGTGTTGTGCAACATAAGTTCTAACTCTTTTAGAACTCTGATGTTGTCATAAATTCCTTAGTTTGTATAATTGAGCTCATCGCCAAGTAGTTTGCCTATCTCTTAGGATGGTGTATTACTTTTGGTGTCGTGCTTGGTTACTTAAACTATCAAATATATGAGATCTATTTAGTCTCATTTTTCAAGATTAAAATGCTATTTTTCAAAATCAAAATTATATACATATTAAATTAAATTATTTTCAAAGCAACCGACATAATTCTAATTTGGCGACTGACACTAATTTATAAGAGTAGAACTTGAGCAAAATTTAAAAATTTGTAAGTAAATAATAAGGTATTACAACTACAAGTTAGAGAAATAGCAAGCTTAATGTTTTTATGTGGTTTGATGGACTAAGCCTACATCTAAAAAATCTACCACATCTGATGTTAGACAACAAATTTCACTTCCTCAAATCGAAAAAGTTGCTTATCACTAAGTTCTCTCTTACATGGGTGAGTATAACTCATTCTAAGTAAAAATATTTTTACTAAGGTAAATGACTTAGATAAAAAAAAAATAAATATATAAAATTTTATAAATAAAAAAGCTAAAATAATCTGAATTAACAATAATTTAAGAGCAATTTATAATTTATTATTAATCACATCATAACTTGTAAATAGAATATAAATTTTGATATTTATAAAATATTTTTATATTTTGGTTTATATAAATAACAATATTATATTTTTAAGCTTGAAAGAGTTTAACTCACTCATTTTAAAGATGTTTCTTAATATCAATTTTGATCAAGACACACTTGAGTTGTAAGCGTGCAAACTTTCTTTCTGATCAAGACACAATTAACCTCTCTTCTAGCTGTAAATTTGCTTTAGTGGTAAAATTTCTCTATGGACATCCCGAAAAGGAGTTGGTGAGGAAAACTTTTGATGGGTTGAAATTACTTGGTGAGTGGGAAATTGGTTTATTGGATGGATGACACATTCTGATACAACTGAGTAGAGAGGAAGATTGTGTGGATTTTTACAAAGAAATACAAGAAGATACATAACAAAATCATTAAATTGTTATAGTGGTTTGTGGATTTTGATCCACAGACTGAGGCTCCAATAGTCCCAATCTGTTTTAGGTTCCTTGGTCTCAAACTTCTCTGTTTAACCATGAGATTCTTTTCTCTTCAGCTGCTCAATTTTTGTTGGAGATGGATTTAACCCAAGTTGATGTGGAGGAAGTGTTGATTAGTACAACTCAATATGGCTATTGGCAGAAGGCATTTATGAAACAACATCCTCATTATTTCTCTAATTATCGTATTTTATGCCGCTTGGTTGAAGATTGTTATGTTTTGCATCTTGAGTTTAAAAAACTACCCCCTAATATGTATGAAGAAGAAGAGGTTAATGCCCACAATTTGGAAATGGATAAGATGCAAAATCTAAATCATGATTCAACTCAAAATAATGAGAGGTTAGATAATGTGGAAGAAGGTAGAAATGTTCTATCACGGTCACCTATGGGGTGAAGCTGGGCTAGTCAATCAAGCAAGAGAGAGGTCCAATCCAGAGGAACTACAATAGGTGGAGGACCTTATTAATAACTCACAGAACATAGTGGTGGGCCTGAAAACACTAAATTCTCTACGGTTGTAGAAAAGGGAGCCATATGTACACCAATTGTGGGTGTTTTAGCTATGGTAAGAAATGAAATAGAAGAGAAGTGGCAAGTTCAAAAAAGCTAAAGGAAAAAAAAGGAAACCAAGAATTAAAACTTTTAGAAGTAAGAGATATAATTAACTAGGATTTTCAGTACTATTCTGATGGGGATAAAAGGGCTTTTTACTTCCTAGACCTTCTTGGAGGGGCAAAGGTAATCAATACGATTAACATCTTAATTTGGAATATTGGAGGAATTGTAGATCCTAATCCCCTTAATGGACTACTGCACTTGATAAGCATCAATAACTTATGGTGTTTTTTTATATTGGAATCTTTGGTTAGTATAAATAATAAGATCATTTTAAGGCTTCTTAGAAAATTCAACCATAATGTCAATGTATCAAACAAGATTTGGTATTTTCATAAAAAAGGAAACTTTGCTCAGGTGTTGCAAGATGATCCACAATTTTTACATATTCACTTTGAGAATGATATTTTTGGCGGTTGGGTAACCTTTATTTATGCAAGCACTATTTATTATGCTAGATTAGAGCTCTAATAGAGTATCAAAATATTGATTATTGGTTTAAGGGGCAATTGGCTTGTAGGATGTGATTTTAATATAGTAGCATGTAACTCAGAAAGGTTGGGAGGCTAACTTGTAGATGTTAAACTTATGGCTCGTTTTAATAATATGATTATGAAGGTGGGTCAATTTGACATAGGATTTAGTGGTCTCAGATTAACAAGGAAAAGTGGTAGGGTTTTTGAGAGGTTGGATAGGATATTGGCAAAGAAAGAGCGGTTCTATCTAAGGTGCACACCTTCCTAGAGTATGTTCAGATCTTAGGTCGTTGCTATTGACTATTTAAAATTTGGAGAAACCTGTTGTGCATCGTTTTAGATATCTAAATAGCTGGTCAGTTTATCATGGCTTCATCCAATGTGTAAATGAAAATTGGAGAACGTCTAATGCTGGGAATGCATTGTTCATACTCTGTAAACTTCATAAAAATTTAGTTCAATTACTAAGAAAGTCAATTTGGAATGAATTAGGTGATGTCCACAATAGGGTGAGAGAAGAAAAAGCAGAGGTGAGTAGACTGGAGCAAACTGAGGTAGTTAATGATCATATCAATGAAGAGTTGCTTTTTGCCCATAAGAAGTTGTTAACAACTATCAAATGGGAAAAGAATTTATAAAACAAAAAGCAGGGGAGGTGCATTTCAAAGAGGGGGATAAAAACTATCAATATTTTCATGCTTGCATCAATTCTAAATGGAGGATTAATACCATTTTAAGAATTAATGATAGAAGCGGTAACTAGATTATAGACTAGTTTGAAATTAAAAATAGTACAGTGCTACACTTTGAAAATCTATTCTGCGGGGTGGAGACTAACTTGCATATATGTAATGAGCTGCTAGAGGGGCAAAGATATTTCATTAGCACTTTAGAGATTATTAAATTTCCTTATGAAGTAGAAATTTAGGAAGCGATGGGCACTATTGAAGCCAATGGGGCTGCAGAATCTGATAGTTTCATAGCTGACTTTTACAAGAAATACTGGAATGTTGTTAAAAAGGAAGTTAACAATTCAATTTAAAGCTTCTTCAAAGGGGAGGACCCATGTAAATAATTCTCTTCTTCTAATATAATCTTCATTCCAAAGGACAATATTAGATCTACATGGGATCATTTAAGATTGATCTTCCTTACAGTTGTGATCTTTAAGATAATAAAAAAAATACTGGTAGCAAAACTGCAGCCTCAACTGTCTTCTATTATTCTCTTTGACCAATCTATTTTTACTAAAGGTAGATATATCACTAATAATATTATTTTAGCTCAAGAACTAATTCAAGACTTAGAGAAAGGTACAAAAGTTGCAATTTAATTATCAAGCCTGAACTTAAAAAGACTTATGATATCATTAGCTGGCATTTTATATTAAAGTTTTTGTAGGGTGGATTTCAATGTTGATTTTTTCTCTATTATTTCAGGATGGCTGAGATGTAATAAATACTTGGTGCCCATCAATGGTAACTCATTTGTCTTCTTCTCTTCTAATAGAGGTATAAAGAAAGGGGACCCCCTCTCACCGACCATTTTCATCATTGCCTTTGATTATTTTTCTCATATGGTGAATGAGCTACATATGTCTTATCCACTTACACAATTTCATCATATAGCCAAGATGGTCATTAGCCACCCTGATTATGTTGATGATGTTATCATTTATACAAATACTAGGAAGGCTTTAGTGAGTAGAACTTTTGATTTGTTGTTTAAGTTTCAAAGCAGCTTGGGTATGTCTTTTAACAACTTAAAATGCTAGCTTTTTTTAATAAACTTGTCAAGAGACCCTTGGGTAATTAGATAAAGGATTACACTTGTTTTGTCATATATGTGTTGTCTGTGAAGTATCATGGGGTGAATTTTCTTAAATAGAGGGTTCTCCGAGCACAATTTGATGGGATGGTGGAAAATATTAAAAAATGCATCATGGTTTGGAAAAACTCCTTTTTATCATATGGGGGCAGGGTCACTTTACTCAAAAGTGTTCTAAACTCTCTAACCTTATATGCACTTAAAGTAATAAAAATGAAAGCTAGCACACTACATTCCCTTGAATTATGTTTTAATAAATTCATTTCATTTGGGGATTAAAATAAGAAACATTATGTGGGTGGGTTGGGCTTCAAAGAAATACATCATACTGACTTAAATTCCATTAAGCTCAGGCTCCAATTTTGAGTAATAAACTCTTTATGGGCCAGTTTCATGCATCATAAATACTGTAAGGGGATTCACTCAACTCTAGCTACATTCAAAGTGGGTGATTCTAAAGTTTGGAAGGCTTTTATTAAGGCTAGAAAATGGGCAGAGAAATATCTATATTGGGATCTAAAAAAGGGTGATATAATCTTTTAGTGAGACAATTAGTGCATGGAAGATTTGTCTTATGCTTTTACTAAGGAACTGGGGGAGCACAAAGTTGCAGATTTTTATATTGATCAAGAGTGGAACACTACTTACCTTATGGAAAAGGTTGGTGAATGACTGAGAAATACCATTTACAAGATCTCAATAGATAAAACAAGAAAGGAAACTATTTTAGCAAGTTTCTCTGCTTATATTTCTATTATTAAATCCATCTACTTAAATCTCCACTCTTGGCATGTGATTGATTGGGGTAAAGATATTTGGTGTAAGTCTTTCTCACTTTCTATGTCTTTTTTTCTATGGAGGTTGTATTCACAATTGTTACCTTTTGATGATATCCTAAAGCTTAAAGGATTGACACTCCATTCTTAATGTACCCTCTATAAGAGTAAGGAAGATAATGCTAATCACTTATTTTTAAAATGACCCTTACCTTAGCTCTCTGGGCTAGATAGAGTGATGCTTTTGGTATCAATGTAGACGGGGGAGTGACCCAACCCGCAATTACGCAATTATTTAAGTTCAGAAAGATTACAAAAAACTTGACCCAATTTATATTCAGCGGCTAGTATGCAAAATAAATATGTTATAAAACTGATTAATGGCTTACACACTAGGGGTACTACACAAGCATACATATCATTTCAAGTAATATAGAGTTTTCTTTAAAAACCCTCATACTGAACCCATAAGAAATAAGTGAATTTCTATGTCAACTTAGAAATATTTCTACCCAAATTGTAAATAAAATTTGTAGGAGAGTAATATTGAATTGTTTGTAAAAGGGTGTTAGCTAAAGTTTTCTAATTCTAAATTAAAGCTAAAAGTAAATGCAAATTTTATAAACTACAGATGTGTAAAGGAGTACGATTATAATAAAAAGTCTTTCCCCTTGCAAAGAGATTGCAATCAGTGTAGTAATCAAATGCATAAAGATAAAAATGAGATTTTGTAACAAATAGGAGCATACATATTCTTTACCCTCTCCCAAGTGCATAAAGAACAATGATTAATCTAAAGATAATTTTTTTATTGATATGGTTGTGCTGAGTAGATTCTAGCCTCACACATCCAGATTACCTATTATACCCTCTCTATCAGGACCAACCAGGCCTCAGGTTCCGAACTAAAGACCAAATTAATAAAGATTCTAGTCAACCACTCTAGAATCATGAATTCTATGCCCATAAAAACTTATCTCCCTATTTATTTGCACTCTCACTTGGATTTGACTCCCCTAACTCCAAGGTTTAGTGTGGTACTTACTATTTGGGTGAAATCATAGCCCTCCCTGGTCATTATGTTTTGCAACAAATTTTAACATTATAAATGGCTAGTTTGCAAAGTAAAATAAGAACCGGTGAAAATACCATCACAAATTTATGGAATAAAAGAAATGTTTAAAACATTTTAACCCCACACTTGATTACTTCTTATTACAAGGAGAAGATAAGAATTCACAATTCGTAAGGATAACAAAATAGAACATGATATATATTAAAAAGAAAGTTCAAAATTAAACAAAAGTACAAATACTTATCTTAAACGCTTCCTCAAGTAATCCTCTAAAGTTTCCTAACTGATCTTAACGTCACAAGACTCATTCAGGACTCAATAAACACTCAAAATCACAAAAACTCACCACACTCTCACTATGGTGGCGGCCCACTCCAATGGTGGCCTAACCTACCCAAAAACGACTCCGCTTTCATGTAGAAATCTTTCTTATTAAGAAAGCTCTGAAAATCACCAAGCGTCACTTCAGGCACCTTTTGAAATTCATCCAAAGTCAATGAATAAATACCAAACCGTTTGTGGCACCTAGACGCCAGCCCTCTAGAACATCCTGATGCCTAGGCACCAGGTCAATTTTTGTTCTTTAGCTCCATTTGACATATTTTTTACTCCATTTTTTGTTATTTTTGCTCTTAAACTCCATTTTTTATACCTAAATTCAAATACACACAATTTACCTTTCATTAAAGTGCAATATCCTTAAAAATGAGCATGAAATGCACATATAAAAATAGGTAATTTTAAGGTGTGTCAATTCTCCAAAACTTAAATGTTACTTGTCCTCAAGTAACCCTTTAACTATGTAAACTAAATATAATAACCTATGGTAGTGGGTTTCACTTAAAGAATCTTATAGTTTTTCCCCATAAATGTGATAGTAAAATTTTTTTAAAAAAATTTTCAATAACTCGGGTTAGAACTAAAATGTAAGGATATATAATAATCAAGTTAGGAATTTTAATTTATTTTTCATTTAAAAAATAATTGTAATTTGTCAAACTTAGGAATCTTAGAAGAAGTAAAAAAAAGAATTATATGAGAACTCTACTAGTAAAGATACTAATACTTTTAAAATTAAGAATAAGCTCAGAAGTGTAAATAAGTTTTTTTGTAAGATAATTCAAGTGAAGCCGATTTTTAATTAGGCTTCTCCATAAGCTTCTCCCCACATATTTATTATTTTGCTTTTTATTTTCTTTCAAGATCATTTTGAAACATTTATTTTCTATTCTTTTTATGTGAGGATTACTATATCTGGATATCCTTTAATGATTTTGAAATTCACTACCCTATTCTTAAAGTTAAAAACTTCCCACATTTCTTTACTTGATAATGTGAATTAGCTTTGAAGATTTCAAAAATAATTTTTCATACAGTCTCAATTCTTTTGGAGGTATATATCTAATATTCCTAGTGTTTCAAAAACAACTCTTCTTACTTTGAATGGTAAAAACATATTCTTGTACTTTTATATTAAATATCTTAACTTTAGAATTATCCTTTATTATCAAAAACTTTTACTTAAGTCAACTATAACATTTATAAAATCAAAAATATAGTTATATAAAGCTAACACCGCATACCATAGGTTATGTTAACATGATTTTAAAAATATAAAGTTTATTGAGGACAAATAAAGTTTAACATTAAATAGCTTTTCTCCCTCCCCCAAACTTGAATTTTTAAATAGTGTAAAACATTATAGTATCAAACAAGTGTGAAGAGTGAAAAATTTAACAAAATTTTTTAGAACAAGATTTCAAACATGGAAATAGTACAGGTGCAAGTAGTAAAAATAACAAATGTTGAGTAGCAGTACATCTAAAATCAACATGTATAACATAAAAATAGCAAAGTAAAAGACTACTAACACACTAACAATATTAATTAAACTAGAGCAAGAGTAAACAATAATGTAATAAAGTAGGAAATACACAACATGAGTTCAACATACATCAAAAGTAACTAAAACAAATTAAATCTATATCAAGGAACTAAATCAAAAAAGTCAAGACTTCATAATCATCTCCCTCCTCCTCATCATCATTGTCAACATCTTCATCCATCATATTTATGCGCTCAAAAGGTAGGTAGCAAGGATAATTAGAAAACTCAACTCTGTGATCACCACACAAAAAGCTCACCAAGGAAGTGTTGAAGCTAGCTTCATAATCACTCTTCCTTCTCATATATTGTTCTAAGTGGTTCCAATGATCTTCATTATTCTGAAGCTGACATGGCATTAAAAACATTTTGGATTGAAATTATAATGTTTGATCTCTAAGTTCTTTCCAAATACCAGGAGGTGGAACAGTAGCACTGGAGGTAGAAGGTATAGAGGTAGAAGTAGATGGATATCAGAAGCCTTACCTCGAGGTCTTCTTTATATGTTCACATGAGCCTTTCCAATAGGCTTTAGTGGCTTAAGTTGCTCCTCCCAAGTCTCATATTTAACTCCAAATCCTTTGCAAATAATAAAGATAAAGGAAGGGAAGCCCAAACCTGCAGAAGAGCTAGCTCTGGTGGATGTGTAAATAACCTTGGAGATGAGAGAGCCAACATCAACGGGTTTCATCTTTTGAATGCAATAACTCAAAAAAGCTCTCTCTCAAGTCACCTCACTCAAATGATTTGAAGGAAATAATCAAGAAAAAATAAATTAATGTCATGCCTTCGATGGGGCATTAAGTGTAGAAGTGGAAAATTTTACTTTATGCTCATTCCTGATCTTTAAAACTCCACGCCCATCAGTAAGGTAAGCAATAACTTCATCTAGCTCTGACTCAGTAAGCTCAAAATCTGAATAGAATCAATCAAAAGTAGGAGGTAAACCATATAAAACATTAATCCTCTCGGGAGTGAGCTCAACTCCCCTCCCTCAAACAAATATTTCCTCTCCCGGTGCTTCAAGCAGATTTGCATAAAACTCCCACACTACAGAAACAACTCCTACAGTAGTAAAGTAGTAGAAATCTTCCTAGTGTCGAGCAGTAATCAAATTTTCTATCGCACCATCTGGACTAGAAAAACTTAGCTCCACAATAAATTTTCTCGACATAGAAAATCATTATATCTATCTTGTGCTTTAAGCTTCATGAATTTCATATTGTCAAAAATCTCTTTCCAATTTTCTCTCTTCGTCTTAGGAGCCATCACAAAAATCTAGAGAAATTCAAAATAAATTTTATATATAAGTTCTAAAGGCTCCTACAACTTTTTTCATGCAAATGAAGCTTCCAACCATGGATTTCTCGCTAATATATCCAAAATTTTTTATTTTTCAGGAATTTTTAAATGCTGAAGAAATCCATGATGAAACAAAAAAAGTTCTATGTCAAAATGTAGATCTTACTAAGAGAAGAAGAAATTTGGTGATTTTAAGCTCTAAAACTTAAAGAATCAAAAGCCAAAGCATGCTCTAGAAAGTGTGTTGTGCGAATGAGAGGAGGAAGAAGAAGGTTCGGGAGTAAAAATGGCTCCAAACCAACCTATTTTGTGAAATAGGGTGTTATTTGACTCGCTTAGCTGGACCAACACTTAGGCGCTAATTCTGGCGCCTAGATGCCCTGTTGTGCATACGTTTGTTTCTTAGGCGCTAGACTCAATTTTTCCAAAGTTGTTTAGTTAAAGTGCAACACAACAAACATAAGGTCTCTGAAGCATAATTTCGTTGATTTAACATCATTCTACTAATTAATTATCTTCCCAACATCTCCCAACTTCCATTTGCTCAATTTTAACTACCAAAATTCAAATCATCCAAATATACTAGCACCATAGAATTTCTCATAAACTTCACACAATTTCATTCACACTAACAAAGTTTCAATACAACGGACACAACAATGCAACAATAGAAATCAAGCAAACATTAACACACATACCATACCATGTAGTACATAACACACACATACTTCTAAGGCCGATACAACAATTATAAACATAAAACTGAGTTTCTAACTCACAAAAACCTTCGATCAGTGGTAATTGTTGGCACAATTGTCTTCTACCTTTTAGTTTGATAGATAGTTACAATCATACAAGTAGTAAAAATGAGCTTGAGTAAATTCTCTCTGATCCACTTGTTTTCATGATACATATTTACCTAATACTCTTGATAAAATGCCAAGCAATTAAATTGAAGTTTCATTTGCCACTCTAAATTCTTATATTGGTGATACATGTCACTCAACTTGTTACACAGAGTTGATAACTCTTCAACTTTTATCAATTTGTCAATGATCCTCTCAAGGCTTATTGCAATGAATCCATTAAAGTAAGTTTGGGCATCCTTGTACACAAAATTTTTCTCATTCGCACCACCATTGCTATTACTCTCCATTAAAATAAGGAAATTGATCTAATCACTCAATTCCTTCTCTAAATGTACTTCTCACGCCTAAAATATGAAGTGCCAGTCTCCAAGGATGGGGGGTTTTAAAGGAAAGAAATGGATTACAACTGCTTAGAGGTGGTTTCCCCACGTTCTTCAATCATGGTGCCTAGGTGTCATTTCTAGCGCTTAGGCGCAAATCTTACCGGAAGCTGACGCTTAGGAGCTAAGGTTGGCGCATAGGAGCTAGTGCCCAAATAAGCACCCTTTCACCTCGCGTCAAATTTTTCACGTCCCAATCTGGTTTCAATCATCAAATTAGTGACTTATGCTTTCACACACCTCATAGGTCTCAGTAATACATCATATGGTCTATATAACAACAAAAATTATATATTAATCCACACATATAACTATGGGTTGCCTCCCAAAAAGCGTTTAATTTAATATTCCCAATCGACATATACAATGCTTTACTCAGGTTAACCCAACATGATGATTTCTTCATAAAAAGGCTTATTTTCACAAATGTAAGGTTTCAGTCTTTATCCATTTACTACAATTATTTTTTCAATTTTTAGATCTTTAGTATCCACATCACTATACAGATAGACTTTCATTACAAAAAATTGTCCTGACCACCTATACTTAAGTTTTTTGAGAAATAATTTCAATCATGTGTTGTATAAAAAATCCTCTTTTCAAGGCTCAAATTTTTTTCTTAAAATCTTCTGATCATGCAAATTTTTCATCTTTTCTTTATAAATTCTAGCATTCTCATTAGATTCATTTCTAATTTTCGCAAGCTCATTTAACTGCAGTAATCAATCTGCACCGGCAAATTTCAAGTTATAATTAAATTCATTTATCACCCATTAAGCTTTATATTCTAATTCAATTGGTAAGTGACAATCCTTTCCAAATAAGAGCCTATATGGTGACATTCCTATAGAAATTTTGTAAGCAATCCTATAGGCCCATAGTGCATAATCAAGTCTAACAGACCAATGTTTCCTATTAGGATTTACAGTCTTTTTTAATATTATTTTAATTTCATGATTGGATACTTCTGCCAAACCACTGGTTTGAGAGTGATAAGTTTGGCAATTTTGTGTTTAATTCCATATTTCCTTGTTAATGTTTCAATTCTAAAGCTCTTAAAATGACTTCCCCCATCTGATATGTCACTCTTGACATTTCAAATCTAGTAAAAATATTTTTATTTAAAAATTTTACAATGCTTCGAGCATCACAACAGGGTAAAACAACAACTTCAATCCATTTTGAAACATAATCCACAACAATTAGAATATATAAATTTTCAAAAGATGGTATAAATTATGCCATAAAACCCAAACCCTATACATCAAAAATCTCAACTTCTAAAGTAAAATTTAGGGCATTTCATTTCTCTTGAAAATATTTCCTACTCTCCGACATCTATCACATGTTTTTATATAAGTGTTAACATCCCTAAATAAAATAGGCCAATAAAATCCAGATTGTAAAATCTTGAATGTAGTTCTATCCACTCCAAAATGTCCCTCAAAATCATAATCGTGACATTTTTGAATAATTTCCTTGATTTCTTCAATCGGTACATGATCCCAATTTTATATATAGATGTAAAATGCAATGTATACAATTATATGCTTAACTTCCTTAATAGTGATTCCTACTTTGCAACAAAGCTAAAAACTTGATCCAAAGCAAAAGCTAGGTAGATTTTCCACTATGAAGGAAATAAGAATACAATTATAATAATAATTAAATATGGGATACTACGCAAGTATGCATATTGTTATCAAGTATTATAGAAATTTTTTATTAAGCCCCAAATATCGAACACACAGGAAAAACTGAAAATATGCAAAATATTCTTATTTAAACTCAAGATGGAATAATAGGAATGAAAGTTTGATTATTTTTATAATTTTTGCTATATGAAAATAAAGTATACAACTAATTAACTTAACTATATACTTGCAAGATGAAGGAAATATAAATAAGATATATTTTTCCTTATCATTAATCAGTAATAAGTATAGAACTTCTATTGTGGAAGTATACTAATTGTGTTTTGTCAAATAGAAGCACTAATATTCTTTACCCTTACTAGAGATGCTATAAAGAACATTTGTTAATCTATAGTTTAAATAGTCTTGAAGATCGATTATGTAGGAAAGATACTAGCTCTCACTCTAGAGTTCCCTCTTCTCCCTCCACCTAGGGGCTAACATCTCGTCTAAAAACCTAAAACTATAAATCAAATTGGGGGCCTTAACTTGTCACTCTAAAGTCTTCCAATTCTACACCCATGAAATTTGATTTTCCTATTTATTTGCGCTTAACCCCATGAACCACATTCTCATCCATAAAATCAAATGTAATTCTTACCATTTCTTGACTGAGAAAATACCATCTCGGATCTTACATGTTCTCACAGTAGATATTAACATCTTAATTGGTCAAATCAAGAAGTAAATAAAGTACAAGGTTTCAAATCAACACAACTTCTTCTAACATTTAAGTCCAATACTTCCCACAACTTCCTTTCAATACTTAATAGCTTATCAATTTAAGGAAAAAGATAAAGAAAATTACTCAGAGTTTATGGAGAAAACATAACCTCACTTGAGTTTAAAGGTAGAAATCATGCACACAAATAAGAAATCTAAATTAAAATCAAAGGTATTCACAAATATAAACACTTATCTCAAATTCTCTCCACCAAATATCTTAAAGTTCTTTTGAATTCTCTTTTTTGAATTCTCTTCCTTCACTCACACAATACAAACTAAAACTAAAAAAAAGAAAAGTGGGTTGTGGTGGCAGCGGCGACGACGTACTTGGATGGATGATGACTGTTGGTTGGGATTGGTTGGCCTCTCCCTTTAATGATCCAGGTCTTTTTTTTATAAAAATCTAAAATGTGCATTGGTCTCTTCAAAATGTGTCTCCATTCAATGAATCTTCTAGAAGTTGTCTCCTTTCAGAAGTTAAGTGAATGAATTTTTGTGTCAATGGGTTATTTCTTATGTTTTTACCAAGGGTTGCTTCAAACACCTCTTCAAAAATTTTCCCAAATTCAATTAATCATCAAATAACTGCTTCTTATGCTTAAGTGCATGTTACCTAGCGCTTAGGCGTGACTCTCTGTATAATTAGCACGTAAGCGTCAGTTCTGGGCGCTTAGGCGCCTCAGTTGATTTTGCACCTTCTTCATTTTTGCTCCAAACTTGACCATTTTTCACTCCTTTTATCATTTTTCATCCATTTGATTTTACTTAAAAGAAAAGCACACAAATACCTTTCATTAAAGTGCAATATCTTAAAAATAGACAAAAAAATGTGTATGAAAATCTATATATTTTAGGTGTATCAGTACACATCTTCAGATGACTAAGTACTTACATTTTTTATATAAATAAGGTTTTTCCCAAAAGTAAAATGTTGCATTATGAATGAACTTCTTCTTTTAGTGGCTTTCTAATCCGTAGAGTAAAATATTACTAACTATATAGTTAACTATATTTGCATAACACAAAATACGCCACTTAGAAACATAGTATAATTGTTCATTAGGAAAATTTTCATTTATTTCAATCATTATCACCATAATTTTCCTGTTCTAGCCTCGATAAATGATCAGCTACTTGATTATCAGTTCCTTTCCTATCCACTACTTGAAAATAGAACTCCTGCAATAGAATGACCCATCTAATTAAACATGGTTTTGTAACCTTCTTTAGCATTAAATATTTAATAACAGAATGATCGGTATGCCCAATATATTTTGTCCCAATACGATAAGGTCTAAATTTATCAAAATCATACCAAATTGTCAATAACTCTTTTTTAATAGTTGTATAATTAAAGTGAGCTTCATTAAGGGTTTTGTTGACATACTATATAAATTTAAAAACCTTATTGTATTTTTGCCCTAATACAACCCTAATAGCATAATCACTTTCATCACACATTAATTCAAATGGTTTTACCCAGTCAGGTGAAACAATAATAGGAGTAGTGATTAATTTTTTCTTTAATAAATTGAAAGCATTTGACCATCCCTCATCAAAATCAAGTTTGTTTCTTTTTATAAAAGATGACTTAGAGGCTTGATAATTTTTGAAAGGTCTTTAATATAACTCTTGTAAAACCCAACATGTCCTAGAAGACTCCTGACTCCTCTCACTAACATAGGAGGAGGTAATTCAATAATAACTTAAACGTTTGCTGGATCTACTTCCATGTCATTTTTAGAAATCTTATGTCCTAGCACAATTCCTCTTACAACCATAAATCGACATTTTTCCCAATTGAGAACTAAATTTGTTTCTTCACAGCATTTTATAACCTTAGCTAAATTATCTAAACATGAATCAAAAGAAGTCCCAAAAATTGAGAAATTTTCCATGAAAATTTTAATTCCTCTCTCAGTTAAGTTGCAGAAAATAGACATCTTGCATCTTTAAAAAGTTGCAGGTGCATTACATAAACTAAAAGGCATCCTTCTAAAAGAAAAAGTCTCATATGAACTTATGATTGTTGTCTTTTTTTTATCCTCGAGGGCTGTGGGTATTTGGTCATATTAGGAATATCCATCCAAAAAACAAAAATATTGGTGCCCGACAAGTCTATCCAACATCTAATCAAGAAAAGGTAGAGGAAAGTGATCCTTCCTAGTGGTGATGTTTAATTTTTATAATCAATACAAATCCGCCACCCAGTGACTTATATTGTTGGAATTAATTCATTCCTTTTATTAACCGTTACAGTCACTCCTCTTTTCATAGGAACACATTGGATTAAACTGACCTAAGAACTGTAAAAAATAGGATAAATGATTACAGCATCCAACTACTTTAAAATTTCTTTCTTGTCCCCTTCTTTCATAATAGGGTTATATCTCCTCTGAGGATTGGCCCTAGATTTATGATTATCTTCTATTAAAATTCCATGCATACAGATTGAAGGGCTATTTCTCTTAATATCAGTTAACGTCCATCCAAAGGATTTCTTATGATTTTCTAAAGAGTCCATTAATTTTTCTATTAGATCTACAATTAAATCAGATGATATTATTACATGTAATGTAGATGAATTGCCTACACAAACGTACTTTAAATGAGTAGAGAGCGCCTTCATCTCAAGTTCAGAAGATTTTTCATTTGAAGGAATTAGAGGTTTATTATTTTCAGTAGTGTCTAAAATCTCAAAACTTTTCTTGAACATAATTTGAATCCTTAGTATTTATCTCATTTGATTTTTTTTTGCAAATCAATTTCATTTTTATCCCCCATTTCTCAATCCAATTTTTATTAATTTATTTTGACTTCATATCTTTCTCAGAAATGGTTATTAATTAAATAATCAATAATATTCATTATGCAACATTTATCATCTTTTCTTATAGTTGGATACTTCATAGATTTTAGCACATTGAAAGTAAAATCCTAATCATTAAATCTCATAGTCAACTCTCCTTTTTGCACATCTATCATTGCTCGTTCTGTGACAAGGAAAGCTCCCCCCAAAATGATAGGTATTTCCTTACCTTCCTCCACTATCTAAAACAATGAAACCCACTGGAGAGATAGATTTATCCTCTTTTGCCAGTACATCTTCTATAACCCCCTTAGGATTAGTGATAGATCGATCAACTAACTACTGGGTTACAGTAATGAAAGAAATCTCTCTTAAGCTCAACTGTCTGAATATAGATAATTACATGAGGTTAATGGTAGCTCCAAAATCACATAAAGCTTTTCCAAAAAAAATTGTCTCTAATCGCATAAGGTATAGTAAAGCTACCAGTATCATTGACTTTTTTAGGAAGCTTTTTTTTAGTTATTGCACTACAATTTTCACCAAGTGCAACAGTTTCATTAACCTTCAAACTTCCTTTTTTGTTTAAAATTTATTTCATAAATTTAGCCTAACTTGGCATTTATTCCAAAGCTTCAACAAAAGAAATATTAATGGTAAGCTTTCTAAATATCTCAAAAATCTTTAAAAATTGCTAATCCAACTTTTGCTATCTAAGTCTACGAGGAAATGAAGGTGGTAATCTTTCTAAAATGATCTTAGTTGGAGAGACAGCTTTTTCTACATTCTTAGGAATAACTTCATGTTTTTCAGTTTCTTTATTCTTCCCCTCAACTTATAACTCTTTTTGAATTCCAATATTTAATTCTCTTCCACTTCTTAGTTGGACAGATTTAACTTGCTCTTGCTCTTTGTTCTTATCTTTTGGATTTATTTCAACATTACTAGGAAGTGTCCTTTGAGTCCTATTACTAAGTGTGTTAGCAATTTAACCCAGTTGATTTTCAATATTTCTTATTGCAACATTCTGACTCTGTAATTTATTCCCCATCTGTAACACCACTTCTTTCTCAAATCACATAAAGCTTTTCCAAAAAATCTTTCAGCAATGGCACAAGGAATAACAAAACTATTAGGATCCTTAAGTTTTTCAGGAAGCTTTTTTCTGAACTATAGTGCTACACTCCTCACTAAGTGCAATAGTTTCATTATCTACAAACTTTTTTTTATTAAGTATATCTTTCATAACATCACATAACAAGATATTTATTTAAGGGCTTTAACAAATGGAATATTTATTGTCAATTTCCTCAATATTTCCAAAAATTTTGTAAATTGGTTCTTTATTATACTACTTCAATCTTTGAGCAAATGGAGGTGGTGGTCTTTTTGCAGTAATTTTCATTGGTTTGATAGGATATTCTGACTCAAAATGAAAATATTCACTAGATTTTTCATTTTCCACCCCTTCTTTTTCAACTTCAACTTCAATTTCGTTTTGAACTTTTGTTTCCGAGCATTTTCCACTTTTCAGTTGAATAGCCTTAATTTGCTCTTTGTTCTGATATTTAGGATTAATTTTAACATTACTAGGCAAAGTTCCTGGTTGTCTATTGCAAAGTGCAGTAGCAATGCATCCCAATTGATTTTCCATATTACTAATTGCAGCTCCTTGACTTTGTAATTGTGCTCTCATTTGTAATATTAATTCTTCCATTGACAATTTCTTCTCCTTACTCTACAATTTGTTATTGAAACCTAGGGGGTAATAAGGTTGTCGACGCTATTTTTGGTTGGAGGAGTTGCCCGTAAGAAGTTGTCGGTCAACGGAATCAAAATCCCATCACCCGCTTCGAAAGGACGTTTTAATTTACATATATATTTAGTTTTAGAAAAATATGAAATCAAACTGACCCCATATTTTTCATAGTTTAAATGAAAGGGCTTTGTACCTCAAATCCTGTATCTATCCCGAAGGATAAACACAAGACTTGAGGATGAGGCTCGATCAAATAAACTG